>NC_080071.1:62381655-62484506 GCF_949987535.1 Balaenoptera acutorostrata | reverse complement strand
GAACTACTTGAGAAGAGGGGCAAGGATCTTGCAAAAAGGCTAGTGGAGTCACCCAAAAGTAAATGAGCAATGATAACTAATATAGGCAAATGAGTAGCTGTTTGGGACTCATGATAGGTCAAGAAAAATCAGAGTTGGCTGAAAAGTTTAATGGAGACAATAGGGCAGAATGCCTTGATGGTTAAAGAAGGTAAAAGAGACAAGAGACAGAAAATATGTTAATTCACATTTGTATGGCATGGGACATGATACCTACACATACATTTTATGTTAAAAACCAATGACTTGCCCAGAACAGTTGTTATCATTCCCATGTTGTAGGAATGGAGACCTGAGTCTCAGAAGTTAACTGTTTTGCCGAAGTTTGCTAAGCCAGAGTCAAAACCCGACTCATATATGCTCCCTTCTAGATTAGTGCTCTTATAAGTGTCTAGAGAGAACGAGAGAAACAAAAGTACTGGGCCTATAGAAGGTTATACTGGAGTCCTGGTTCTATTTCAGTCTCTCAGAGTTTGTTTTCCTATGCCTAAAGAATGCAGTTGTAAATAATCTTGGACCCAGCCTCCCCGCACAAAAAAACCATTGATTATTCTCTAGATTATAGATTCGCCGAAGTGTCCAGACCTATTTGATGTTAGCTCTTCATAAGTCATTTGACATAAAAATATAAGCAAAGTTTTGTCTGGTACAGTTGTAAAGCCATGAAAATTAATTTTGCATTTTATTATCAAAACTCCCACTGTAAATTCTTAGAATTACATCATAAAAGTTATACTAGGTTTATTATCAAGACACTATGGGCCCAGCGGAGCCCCCAGCTCAGAGGATGAGCAGTTTCCTCAAATGGCATATTGAATCACCATCCCCAGGGAATTGGGGTGAGGACTATGAGGAAGTTGTCAGAGTGACACCAGAGTTCATCCAAAAGAATAAAAGTTTTTATACTAGACCTGCCATATATTAAAACATATTGTAAAGTTATAATAATTAGATCCTTTTATACTGGCACAAAGGTAGACAATTCAATGGAAAGGAGTATATAACCAGAACTAGGCACCTGTGTATATAAATATTTAATATATATTTAAAAGCAGAAAACATACTGAATAGACAAAAACAAATTATAAATAATTAATAAAAGTTTGGTTTTGGGTTTTTTTATATAAATTTATTTATTCATTTATTTATATTTGGCTGCGTTGGGTCTTCGTTGCTGTGCGCGGGCTTTCTCTAGTTGCGGCGAGCGGGGGCTACTCTTCGTTGCGGTGCGTGGGATTCTCATTGTGGTGGCTTCTCTTGTTGCGGGGCACAGGTTCTAGGCACGCAGGCTTCAGTAGTTGTGGCACGTGGGCTCAGTAGTTGTGGCACACGGGTTTAGTTGCTCCACGGCATGTGGGATCTTCCTGGACCAGGGCTCGAACCCGTGTCCCCTGCATTGGCAGGCGAATTCTTAAGCACTGTGCCACCAGGGAAGCCCCTCTGTTTTTGTTTTTTAAAAAAACATTAACTTGAGCAAGACTACCTTAGCATGAGAAAATGTTAGAAGAAAAGAAGAAAATACAGATACTTATGAGATTTTTTTTAATTTTAAAGAAAATACAACATCCAATACAGGTACCTTTTAAAAATATGGTTGAAATGGCCAGTTTTCTGGGATACAGAAAATTGAAACAAATAGAAAATTAAATATGCTTATAACCTTGGAAGAAAATGAAAATGGAACCAAGAGACTAGCCTGTACAAAAGAGCTGAACCCAGACTATTCTACAAGCGAGTTCTTCAGTGACTTTCAAAAAGTAAATAACACTCATGCTCTGGACCTCTAGAGGTAAAGACTGATAGCGTTTCAGTTTATTTTGTAAAGCTGAGATAATGCTAGTAACAAAATCTAACAAAGTTGACTCAAAAAAGGTCCACAGACCAATCTCACTTATGAATATAGATACAAATATTCTAAGCTAAATACTAAAATATCTAACCCAGTGGTTTATTATGGGAATAGCCCACCAAATGGGATTTACTCCCTAAATGCAAGAATTGCTTAATATTAAGAAATCTAAATCTCAATAACTTAAAGGGGAAAAATATACAATCATCCCAATAGATGCTGAACAGAACTTCAATGAATTCATGATTTTTAAAAAGAAAAATCTGTAAATATATTAAAACCAGAAGGATACTTTTTTTTTTTTAAATAAATTTATTTATTTATTTTTGGCTGTGTTGGGTCTTCGTTTCTGTGCGAGGGCTTTCTGTAGTTGTGGCAAGCGGGGGCCACTCTTCATCGCGGTGCGCGGGCCTCTCACTGTCGCAGCCTCTCTCGTTGTGGAGCACAGGCTCCAGACGCGCAGGCTCAGCAGCTGTGGCGCACGGTCTTAGTTGCTCCGCGGCACGTGGGATCTTCCCAGACCAGGGCTCGAACCCGTGTCCCCTGCATTGGCAGGCAGATTCTCAACCACTGCACCACCAGGGAAGCCCAGAAGGATACCTCTTAACCTAATGAAAAGTTTCTACCCCATATCACTAGACATTATCATCTTAATTACAAAAAATTGAAGGAATCCCCTAAAGTTTGGAGGAAGACATTATGCCTGCTGTTTTTCAATATTTAGAAAGACATTTAAAGGAAATAAGTGCTACACATTTTTAAAAAGAGGAGAAACAATCACCAGATATTTGTTCTGATGTAATTGATTACCAAGAAAATCCAGGAGAATAAACTGAAAAGGTATTACGATTAATAAGAAAGTTTAGTGAGGCAGCTGAGAACAAAATAAACATAAGAAAACATATAGCTTTCTGTAAGTCAGGGGGAAAAAATGAATGGTTAGAAAACTTTAAGGAAAAAATAACAATAAGTACACACAGTCTATATCCAGAAAGCTATGAAACTTACTAAAGGACATAACAAAAGGTCTGAATAAATGGAAAGGCACATAATCCTTCTGAGTGGGAAGACTCAATGTAATAAAAATATGAATTCTCTCCAAATTAATTTATAAATGTAATGTTTTTCCAACCAAAATGCCAAGTGGATTTTCCAAGTGGAACACTTTACAAAAGGATCCCAGCATTTGGGGGGAATAATTTAGTTGAGAAAAAAAAAATTAATTCACAATTGACTGGAATGTGGAGTGACAAGGGGGTTGAGCCCTAAGAATGGGTGTAATAATTAGCTAAACTGAATACAAAATCCAAAATCGAATCCACATAACTTAGGAATTTAGTAAAATGATAAATACATAGAATTTCAAGTCAGTGAGTGAAATATGTATTTTTCAGTAAAGAGTTAGGATTAGCCAAAAATTCAGTTAAGAGCCCTAACTCATAGAATAAGGCAAATAAAATTCCTGATTCAAAATTAAATGTAAAAAAACGAAATCATAAAAGAATTTGGGGGCTTCCCTGGTGGCGCAGTGGATGGGAGTCTGCCTGTCGATGCAGGGGACACGGGTTCGAGCCCTGGTTTGGGAAGATCCCACATGCCGCGGAGCAACTAGGCCCGTGAGCCACAACTACTGAGCCTGCGCATCTGGAACCTGTGCTCCGCAACAAGAGAGGCCGCGATAGTGAGAGGCCCGCGCACCGCGATGAAGAGAGGCCCCTGCTCGACACAACTAGAGAAAGCCCTCGCACAGAAACGAAGACCCAACACAGCTAAAAATAAATAAATAAATAAATAAAATATTAAAAGAATTTGAAGAAAATTTAGATTAGAAAAGTATACCCTAACTGCTTGGAAAGATAAACTCCTGCATAGTTTTTTCTCAGGTATTCTCCTCATCTGTATTGTTATTCTTTAAAATCAATAATCAGGTGTTAGAAAAAATAATAAAGACATTTTTGAAAAAATATATAGATGACTATTTGCCTGATGTCAGGGTGAAGAAAGTATTTTAAACCTAAAAACAGGGCTTCCCTGGTGGTGCAGTGGTTAAGAATCCGCCTGCCAATACTGGGGACATGGGTTCGTGTCCTGGTCCTGGAAGGTCCCACATGCTGCGGAGCAACTAAGCCCGTGAGCCACAACTACTGAGCCTGCACTCTAGAGTCCATGACCCGCAACTACTGAGCCCACGTGCCGCAACTACTGAAGCCTGCGAGCCTAGAGCCCGTGCTCCGCAACAAGAGAAGCCACCACAATGAGAAGCCCGCGCACCGCAACGAGGAGTAGCCCCCGCTCGCCACAGCTAGAGAAAGCCCGTGCACCGCAATGAAAACCCAACATGGCCAAAACTAAAATAAAATAAAATAATTTTTTAAAAACCAATATTAAACCTAAAAACAAAGGAAAAATAAAACATAAAGGAAAAAAATCCTAATAAATTTAATTCATAAGAACTCACAAATTTTCATGCATCAGAAATCTAAAATTAAAAGTCAAACAGTGAAGGCAGGAAAACTATTTGCAATTTAAATGACAGCAAAAAGGCCAGTGTGATCAATATATAAAACTTCTTACAAGTCATCCCTAATTAGATGAACACTCTAACTTTAAAAAGCAGATAAGAGGCCTAAGTGGGCAATTCACAGAAGAAGAAAGGCAAAAGTCCAAAATCCACATTAAGAAAAAAAGTTCAAGCTCACTAGTAAGCAAAGAGAAATGAGATACATGAAACCATGACATACTTTTTTGTCCTACCAAGTTTGCAAAGATATTTAAAAATAGTATTTAAAAGACATTAAATGATAATCTTAAAGATATTAAATAAAATCTAATGTTCAGTTTTGGTAAGAAAATGGGCATTTTTTCCACAGCTGGTGGGATTGAACATTGATACAACCTTCTGAAGGGCCATTTGATAATAGTATCAGAGGTCTTAAAGTGCGTTACACGGTCCCATGATCAACCAGCACCTTCTCATGAGGCCTCTCCTTCCATTTTATCAGACATTTTCCAACAGGTCACGGCCCTCAGTGAAGCTCCAATGAACCCCAAATCCGTATACAGATATGCATCCACATTATAAATTAAATTAGGTCTTCATAGCCATTTAAAATCATCCAAATGACTGAATGAATTTAATTCTTTTAATTATTTAGTGTTAGATGGAAAAAGCCTGAACAGTTATGTGGCAGAATACATACCTATTCCAGCTTTGAAAATTTTCTCTGGAAATAGCCTTGGAAACATATTTATGGCCTGAAAGAGAATAATAGCAAAACACATAGAAAATGTAATAAGAACTATTCTGCATATCCTTCCCAGACTGAGGGAAAGAGTCCTTGGAATATAGTTAATGTAGTTTAAAAATTTATAAGAAACAAGAATAGTTTCTAAGTGTGTTGTATCTTTCATCGCTCTAGTAGCCTTGTTGCTATAAACGAAAACTAAAAATTATTGTTATGTATTCCTCTGGATGGCCCATGTCTGCATTTTGCATTATTTCATCAAACAAGTGACATTCTTTATCATTGTTAGGTGGCTTCTATTCTCAAGAAAAAAAGTGCCAGCTGACAGCCTGTAAAGTATTTTATTTTTCTGCTAACAAATGTATTTTTAACACTGCTAACCTACCTGTTCCTCCCGTGCAACACTGGAGAACAGAAGTGAACCCATGCCATTTGATGATAAACAAGATGTGTAGAACCCAACATGAAGCAATATATTAGCCAGGAATTTCCATTATAAATGACAGAAACCCAAATTGGCTTAAGAAAAGAAAAAGAATTGTGGCTTATATAAGAATTATAAGCCATAATAAAACTAAAGTAAGTTCAAGAGAACTTTAGGTACAGCTAGATCCAAGAATCTATCTTTATTTGTATCCCCTTCCTGCTGTTTTCTGTGTTGGCTTCATTCTGAAGCAGGTTATTCCAAGGAACATTGGTCTTACATTCTCCCAGCCTTGCAAATGTGACAGCTTATAAAGGGTACGCAGCACTAGCAGAAGCTCTACGCCCGATGCACTAGGCTGATATGGGACACGTGCATGTTTTTGAAATAGTCCCTTTGGCAAAGGAGATGCAGAGCTCTGATTGGCTTGGTCATGTGCCTATCCCTGGAGCCCAGGGGCAAGGTCAGTCCCACCACAATGACATGAACTGAAAGTTGGAGGAAAGTGGCCCCTAAAGGCAAATCAAGGTACTGTTACTAGAAAAGAGGAAAAGGAATGTTGGTGAGACAAAAACAGCTGCACAGTCACAAACGGGAAAATGCTTCCTTCATCTTGATGCTGAGGGTAAAATAAATGTCCAAGGCACAGTGTGAAAACTCACTGTGGTAGGATGAATAATAAAACTTTTAGGGACTTCCCTGGTGGTGCAGTGGTTAAGAATCCGCCTGCCAATGCAGGGGACACGGGTTCGAGCCCTGGTCCTGGAAGATCCCACATGCCGCGGAGCAACTAAGCCCATGAGCCACAACTACTGAGCCCGCGTGCCACAATTACTGAAGCCCACATGCCTAGAGCCCGTGCTCCACAACAAGAGAAGCCACGGCGCTGAGAAGACTGCACACCGCAACAAAGAGTAGCCCCTGCTCACCGCAACTAGAGAAAGCCGGCGCGCAGCAACGAAGACCCAATGCGGCCAAAAATAAATAAATAAATAAATTTATTTAAAAAAAAAAAAACTTTTAGACTAAATAATCGACAGTGATTAAGAGAAGCTTTTTCTTAGTCATTTCATCATTCAAAATAGAGAAGGAGAAAAATGGGGGCCTGGAATTAGCACTCATTGTTTGACTGTTCCAAGGCCTTGAATAGTTACCTCGTATGCAACAAGAAATGAAACACATGGCGCGAGAAGGACCTTTTCCACCCTGCTCTGTACTTTGGGAGGCTGACCCTACAGACCACATCAACTTCCTCAACCTCTGGCTTCCATTTGCTTCCAGCTGGGGGAGATTGTAGGGTGGGAGGAAAGTGAAGCTGAGTACTTACTCCCTAGACTGCTTCCCTTCAAAGCCATAGCTCTTGTCTGGGAGCCCTCTCACAGCTACCGCTACCCCTGGCTCTGCTGGGTTCTAGTAAGCACTCTTTCCCCTTGACCTTCAGATCTAGAGGTGGTAACGGCTTCCTGCTGTTGCTTGCCCTGGGTTGTTTCTCCATCTCTTAAGGTTCTCTTTAACCCTGCTTACACCTTTGCAAATAGTCTCTTTATTAAACTTTCCTCAATTACTCTTGCTTGAGTTTATTGCCTGTTTCCTTTGTGTGTATGCTGGGGGAGTTGGGGCAGGGGTGATGCCTAAAGAGGTGAATTTAGTAGGTGTCTAGCTACGTATTGTTATTTCAGGGGTGAGACAAGGAAAAATCTCACCTCCCCCCCCATACCACCTATTGATGTACTCATTGATAGGTGAATTTCCTTTAAGTGGACACAAAGCCTTTCACTACATTATTCTGGAGAGGACATAATGTGCAAATTGCCCTGAGTTAAAATTGCTTCACTATATCAGATTCTTTCTCGAGAGATAGCATAACATTGATGATGGAGGGAGACAGAAGGGTGAGGCAGAGAGTCTGATTAGGATAAAGAAGATGCTGATAACACGGTGGAGAAAGGATCCAGGAAAAAAAAAAAAAAGACTGCGTATACGAAAGATAGACTTTTTCAACTTGTAATTTTGAAGGCTAGCTCTAAAGCTAAGAATCTCTTCTCTAACAGCCTGGAATAAATGAGGTTATCCAGAGTTAGGGGTTGGATTGTGTCTCCCTTATAAATCATGTGTTGAATTACTACCCCCAACACCCCAGAACATGACTGTATTTGGAGATAGGACTTTTAGAGAGGTAATTAAGGTAAACCGAGGTCAGATGGGTGGGCCTTAATCCAGTATGACCAGTGTTCTTATAAGGAGAGAAGATTAGGACAGTGACATGCACAGAGGGAATAGCCTGTGAAGACATAGGGGAAAAAAACAGCCATCTATCAGCCAAGGAGAGAAACCCGGAATAGATCCTTACCTCATGGCCCTCAGATGAAACCAACTCTCCCAATACCTTGATCTTGGATTTCTAGCCTCCAGAATTATGAGAAATTTCTGTTGTTTAAGCCACCCAATCTATGGCACTTTGTTAAGACAGCCCTAGCAAACTAATACATGCACCCCCAAGGCTCTTGACGTAAAGACTTCCAGGGGAAAAAAAAAATCTCCTCCACTACACCAAGAAAACCAAATCAACCCTTTGTTTTAGTATCATGAAGCTGCAACTTACATATATATACCGTAAGGTGACTTAGCCATTGTATTACCTATCTGTCCATCAATATATGCTACCAGATCCATCATCCGGGGCAACAGAATTGTCAGTGCATTTATTTGCCAGACATTTTGGGGAATTAGCCTATGGTTGCACTACTGCCCATCCTATCAAATATTGGGATAAATCTCCATTTCTAATTGAGGACTTGGCATTTTAGTACTTAATGTGTTATCTCTTCTCACACAATGATATTAGACAAAAATATACTGGATAAAGAGGTGTAGAAATTCAAATGATATGAAGAGTAAGAAATAAAATAAGGTAAGATAAAATCCCTGGATTGCGGAGGTCAGCACCTACCCAATCCCTAGGTGTTGCTACTCCAACAAAGGGTATTTATAAAGCCTTTTCTGAGACTGCTGGGTCTCCTTGAGGCCATACCCTCACCTAACCCAACTCCATTACTTTGCAGGATTTGCTTGCTAAGGATTAGTAGTCTAGTTTGTTGCTGGCCACTACCATATATGAACAAGGAAAAGTCTAAACAGCAATGGAGAGCAAAGCAAAGAAAGAGCCCCAGGCAATCCCATTTATTTTTTCTCTATATAGGACTAAATGCTTCCAGGATGCCCCCTACTTCTATTGCAATTATTAAGAAGTAATAAAATTCTCTTTTGAAATTTGTGCTTGGGAACCCATTGCCTTAGAAATGAATGTAAAAGCATCAGGTAGGTTTGGAACTGATTAAAAAACAAACTCAAAGAAAATCAAAACCAAATTGCTAAAGTTTTAGAGATCTCAGCCTCAAAAATTGAATGTCATATGTGACAGAAACCCCAATAATGGAGTCATTTGTTCTATAATGTCTCATCCTAGTTTCGAGTTCCAGAGCTGTTCATTTTTATTTAATTTAGTGAGGCTCACTGTTCTTAACAATAGTTTATACGAGTGAGTTTTTTCTTCCAAATATATAAAATTAGAAGTTCTGCTGTATTCTCAAACGTGATGTTTATTACACGCCAGTGCCCGGGAATTTTTCCAGTGGAATACAACTTGATTTCAAAACAGAAAAACTGGATTTCCTTCACAGACTCTTGTTGGCTCCAAACTCTGTTGGAGCAACACAGCTTCATCCAGAAGGTCCACGGCTTGGTGCAGGGATTAAGAGCTGGGCTTCTGGAGCCAGGCCTTCTGGGTTTGAGCCAAGCTCCCCACCTCAGTAGCTGCAGGCTCACTGGGCAAGTGCCTGAACTTCTGAGTTCAGTTTTCTCATCTGTAAAATGAAAATAATAATGACAATACCTGCCTCCTTAGTTTGTTGTGGTAATTAAATTAACACAATTAACATATTTCCATCTAATATGTTTTATTTGCTCAGTAAGTATTAGCTGCAGCTGGTGTTAAGCACAAACAGCTTGTGACTCTCGCCTCTTTTCCACACTGCCTAGGTCAGCCTCCTATTTCAGTCAAACAGCCAATGGAAGGACCAAGAGTGCCTGTGTGAATTGCACAGTGACCCCGTGGTTAGCTGGTAGATGCCTCAAGCTGTCTTTTAGGGCTCCTGAACCAGACCTGTGGTGATGGTGGTGAGGTTTTGTGGCACAAGCTTTCTTGGTGGGTTTTGTTTTGAAGATGCAGAGGTTGTTTAATTACCACTAAAAAGAACCACTTCAAACTTTCTCTTGCTTGACCTATAAGATTTAGCCAACATCTAAAGCTATTCCTTATTATGTGTGCTCCAAGCTGAATATAGAAAGAAGACAACTAACGTGAAATGTGAAATGTGAGAAAGGAGGAGAGGTGTGAAGAAAGCTAAATGCAGAATTTGAATTTGAATTTATTTTCAGGTCTGAGGTGGAAAGTTTTCTTATATTATCTCTAGTGAGAAAAAGTCCCTTGAAGCTTTCCTTCCTATCAAACTCCATCCATAACAATGATGGAAGAGAAGGAAATAGTAATTACTTTTCCCCAAATAATTTCCAAGTTGACTGCCTTGTTGGATATATCTAGTTTCACTTTGGCAGTGTTTTCCCTAAATACCCCCAGAATTTAATGTAATAATACCAGTTCTTTAAGGACATCAATTATCCAAGCCAGATCCATTTTGATGTCCAAACTGCACCTAAAATAGATAAAACAGTGTGCCCCATAACCTCGAAAACCCACCTGTCTGGCCCAAGGAAGTCTAGGGTGACAGCATCATGGGCAATGCTGTCATTGGGGCATAGTACCCTCCAGATGCCCAGAATTGGAACCCAGAAATTGTTAAAGTAACCTTAAAGGGATTCAAAATATCCAGGGAAATTTCTGTGTGTACGTTGGTCTTCTTTTGAAGATATCAGAGGAAGCCGAAAGCAGCACCCTGATTGGTCAGATGGCAGTACATGCCCCATCAGAGGTGGGCGGTGATTGGTGGGTGAGGACAGCAGGAACTTTGGCAGGAGATAAGAGAGGAAAACGTGAGAGGGAGCAGCGAAAGGACTCGAGGGATGAGAAGTAAAGTGAAAGGGGAAGGGGGAGACAACAGCTAGAGGAAGAGAGGACTGGGAGAAGGAAAGCAGTCTTTCTAGAGAAAGATTTAACAAGGGAACTGATTTATTGAGAACATCCCACTCTACCTCGGCAGGCTTGATTGGTTTCTTTTTTTTTTTTTTTTTAAATAGCAGTATTGTTTTTATTTATTTATTTATTTATTTAGGCTGTGTTGTGTCTTTGTTGCTATGCAAGGGCTTTCTCTCTAGTTGTGGCGAGCGGGGGCTACTTTTCGTCGTGGTGCATGAGCTTCTCATTGCAGTGGCTTCTCTTGTTGCAGAGCACGGGCTCTAGGCGTGTGGGCTTCAGTAGTTGTGGCACGCGGGCTCAGTAGTTGTGGCTCGCGGGCTCTAGAGCGCAGGCTCAGTAGTTGTGACGCATGGGCTTAGCTGCTCCGTGGCACGTGGGATCTTCCCGGACCAAGGCTCGAACCCGTGTCCCCTGCATTGGCAGGCGGATTCTTAACCACTGCGCCACCAGGGTTGTCCCTTAATTGGTTTCTTAAAGGCTTCTGTAAGAGGGCACCTCTGAAACTAAGCATTGATCTGCAAGCTCCCCAAATTTTAAACCTTCTTGTAGTCACCAGATGATTTTTGGTTTCGTTTTTGCTTTGGGGTTTTATTTCTGTTTTCATTATTTCCCAGTGCCACTTGGGCTATGATTACCTTAATATTTGTGTTTTTTACTAAATTTGTCCTTTTATTTATATCTTTATTTAAAAATTAAAGAAATTTCATATCAGTAATTAAATGGAAAGCCAGTATTATCTGCCATAAATAAAAGGTGATGACAAAAATAAATAAAATAGAAACAATGCAGTAAATTCTAGCCAGAGAGTGAGAGTGTGTTTGAGATTAGCAAATATTAGGGAAGTTGTAAAGATATAACAGCACTGAATGAGACTTGTTCTTAGATGTAATCAAAAAGAATGAAAGAGAACTGAAATGAGAAAAAATATTCTCACTTTGTGAGTCAATGTGATTTTTTGTCATGTCCAAGTTCTATCTGAACTCATTTTTTTTTTCTTATACCCCCTAAAGCTAGTGGTATCCATCCCACACTTTGAAAAGCACTGTGGCTGTGAGCATTTTATTTTCTAGAAGGGACCTTGCTCTTTATAAATGAATACACTTTCTCCTTAGACTAGTCATCAGTGTCACCAGACTTTAGTTAACCTGAGCCCCTTCTAGGAGTTAATCACCTCTGGGAGTTCTAAGAGTTTATAGGAGGAAGTCCAGGATCGGAGCTGGAGAAGCACCACCCCAGAGAACCACTGCCAAGTAGTCGCTGGGCCACTGGATGACATCCCATCACTGCATCCACCCCTGCGCTGTCTAATATGGCAGCCTCCAGACACACGTGGCTACTGAGTACTTGAAAATTGCTAGTCCAACTTGGAGATGCACCTCAGTGTAAAATACACACCAACTTTTTTAGGACAGTCACCAAAACAAGGTAAAATCTCATTAAAATAATTCTACAATGAATACATGTTGAAATGATAATACTTTGGATATACTGGGTTAAATCAAAATGTTGCTAATACTAAATTCATTTATTTCTTTTTAACTTTTAAATTATTTTATTTTGAACCAGTTTTAGACTTACAGAAAAGTTGCACAGCTGTACAGAGTTCCCGTATATTCTTCACCTAGCTTCCTCTCAAGTCAGTGTCTTCTATAACCACAGTACAATTATCAAAAGCAATAAATTAGTATTGATACAGTACCATGAACTAAACTGCAAACTGTACTCAAATTTCACTTTTTTCCACTGATATCCTCTTTTGTTGTTGTCCCTGGATCCAATCCAAGATACAACATCAAGTTTAGTCCCCTTAGTCTCTGGCATCAGTTCATTCAAATTCCACAGCTCAAGATTTACCAACTGTAAACTCTCTGTTTTAACTTTTTTTTCTACATGACATAGAGTGGGAGAATTGACCTTTATTTAAGCTTCCATACACTGTGCTAAGATTTTAACACACATTATCTCATTAAATGCTCACAGCAGTTCTATTATACAGATAAGAAAATTGAGGCTCCAGAAAATAACAACTGGCAGAGGCTGGGAGTCACATATTTGACTATCTTCCCATTCTATTCACTTCTGCTCCAGTTAGCTCAACTGCATAAGTGTTTTATTTTATCACCTTTTTAATGTTTTAATAATTTTGAAGAATTGGTTCTCTACTGTAGGGATTCTATCCATCATCAGGTTTTTTTTTTTTTTTTTAATTTATGGCTGTGTTGGGTCTTCGTTTCTGTGCAAGGGCTTTCTCTAGTTGCGGCAAGTGGGGGCCACTCTTCATCGCGGTGCGCAGGCCTCTCTCTGTCGCGGCCTCTCTTGTTGTGGAGCACAGGCTCCAGACGCGCAGGCTCAGTAGTTGTGGCTCACGGGCCCAATTGCTCCGCGGCATGTGGGATCTTCCCAGCCCAGGACTCGAACCCGTGTCCCCTGCATTGGCAGGCAGATTCTCAACCACTGCGCCACCAGGGTAAGCCCCATCATCAGGTTTTATGATGATTGGTAATGACCCTGATGTTCAAAATGGAGCTAGCTCCCTGTGGTTGAATACAGAATCCATTGTGTTCATCAATACCCACTCCAGTGGCTGAATGACAGAATCTTCCTTAATAAAGGAGTAGAACTGGGCACTGCTTCCTGGGGCTGTGCTCCTTAAGCGGAGACCGGCAGAGTGTGGTCCAAATGGAATATTCCAAGGACTCCCAAGACCAAAGCAGAGAAATGTAGTTGTTTCTATTTGTTCAATTTGGCTGCCTTTAAAAAAAGGTAATTAGGTGATTTTTTTAAAGTCCTGTGTAATTAAACATACTTGGATAAGTTGTGGGTGGCTGATATTATTAGGTATTAAAAAGAAAATATTTCCAAGGGTGTCTTACTTTGACGTCCCAAGAAGTCTCAGAGACTTCTACAATTCCCAAATATAACCGCTAAGGGGTGCTGCTGAATCATACTTAACTAGCAAAACCCACAGCTGTATAAATGCTTTTGTTCCTTTGCTGCAACCAAAAAAAAAAAAAAAAATCAGGAACAATTTCCACAGGCGTGCGTGCAATTCAGTGTAAGATTTTGTTTGTTTGTTTTTGTTTTGTTTTGTTTTAACAGTTTGCAGTACAGGCCTATAGAGCAACTGCAATGAATTCCTGTATTGCCAACAGATGCAAGTAAATCTCAGCCAGATGGACAGATTGTCTGATGTAGTGATACCTGCGCTTGGATTGTTCTCTTAAAAGACTTTTGTATTTGCACTGAAGGAGATGACTGCCTGAAAACCTGTGCACGTTTTGTCCTGCTTTGCTTTGGGGAGTGAGGGGGTGTGGAAGGGTAGTGGGAGCGCTTCCACACACAGAGATTTGAGAAGGAAACTGAGACGTCCTTGGAGGATTGCAATATCCCAGTGAAGGCAAGAAAATCAGCTGAAATTGCTATGCATCCCGTCAGGCTCATCTTGGTCCATTACTACCTCCTCTAACTGTAAACGCACTTCATAGTGCTTGCCTGACCAGCAGTAGATCTGCACCCCACAAAACAAGATGAGTAACTTGAAACAAAATTCGTATTCCCACATGCAGGGAGGAAACAAAAGGAGGGGCAAAGGCTGAGAACAGAGCATGACCCCAGTGCCCACTGGAATATGCCATGAACCAGTGAAGGACTCAGGCATGTCCCAACTCACTGAGAACATACACTCTGAAGTTCACTGGCAGGCCCACGTTTGGAATTGAGAAAAGTATGACGGACAGTTGGAGTCCTTAGGCTGCCAATCAAAGCACATGCAATTCGTAGGCTAGGCCATATCAGGAGCAGAGGGAAGCAGCCCGCACTGAGCACTTACTGTATACACCACCACCCATACCGTTCCCTATTTTATTCTCAAAGCAACTTTGAGGTGGGCATTCATATCCCATTTTATAGATGATTGGGATTAGACAGTGCATAATGACTCCCCCAAAGTCCCACAGCCAGCAAAGTCAGAGATAAGCCAATTGACTTCAAAGACTGTGCCCTTTCACTTAACTCCCCTCTACCCATCCTGTGCTTTCCATGTACCAGGCACTCTTCCAAGTGCGTCACACATCATGTCCTTTACACCCACAACGGGTGTCACAGATAGGTACTGTTGCTGTTATTTCCATTTTAAAGGTGAGGCAACTGAAGCACAGAGAGGCTAAGAAAAGGTAAAGTAGCTACAAGGTGACAGGGCCTGGATTCCAAACCAGGCCATGGGGCTGCAGAATAGTTGCTGTGAAACAAACAACCGCCCAGGGCCCCGCAGCAAATGCTCAGGCACTGGCTGAGTTACAAATCCTCTGGCTAAAGGCCATGACTGCCAAAAGGGAAAGAAAGGGCGTTCTCTCCCTGTACCAGGCGTGAAATTAAGTAACACTTGTTTAGAGCTTATTATTTGCCAGGTGCATGTTTAGTGCTTTATATTTATGATATCATTTGGTTCTCACAGTAGTCCTGGGAGGAAGGAATAATTATCCTCATGTTTAGATGGGAATGCTTGTGCCAGAAAAGTTACTTAACCTACCCAAGGACATGCAATTAATAACTAGCAGAGGCAAGACTAAAAATGTAACATTTGTTTAACTTGGAGGGATTTCCATGAAGTATTATTGAATAAAAAAAAAGCCAAAGCCAAAAATTACCTAAAATATACATATGTAAAGAATTACATTAACACGGAAAAAACATAGGAGGAAACATCTGAGGTTGTTAATCTAGGTTATAAGAGAATATGTGTAGTGTTAATGTTATTTTTACTTATGAATGTGATTTCTAATTTATTAAAAGGCTTTGAGACACATGTTTGTAAATAATGAAAGAAAATGTCCAAATGTTCACTTTGCATAATTGTAAATGTTTAATTAAAATTTTTGTTGTGAAGTAGGTTATATATATACGAGAGTGTACAGAGATAAACAATCATAATAAGCTGAGCACCCATGTACCAACCACATAGGTCAGAAAATAGAATATTACCAATACATACCTTGAAACCTCCTTGTATGACTCTCCCCAATCAAATCTATGCACGTAACCCTCCTCAAGGTAATCATTATCCTTTAAATCATTCATATTTTCTCCTTTTAATTTTACCACCTATATATGTAACCCCAAACAATAAATGACTTCCTTTTTCCTTTGTTCAAATTGTACATAAAATGGATCATACTGTATGTAAAAAAAAAAAAAAGAATATGTGGTAAGGATGTAAGAAGTACATACATCACACATTTTTCCCATATGTGAAAATTATGCATGTGTGTGAGGATATGTACATATAGTTATGTAATTTATATAAAAGTTAAAATAAATAAAAGTAAAATAATTTAAATACATTAATAGGTATTTAATAAAAGTCAGTAGCCATTTTTAGTTAAAGCTCTTTGGACACTTTATTGTTATGGATGTCTCTTTCTAATTCTGGGATATTAACAGAAATCAAAAACATTATATTTAAGTTTAAAATTCTGGGTGTATTCAAGTTAAAGTCAGGAACAAGACTAGGAATCCAACTATTATTCTCTATTATTCAACATTGTTCTACAAGTTCTAGTTCATGCAATAAGACAAGAAAAGGAATTAAGAAGGTTAGAAAGGAAGACACACACACACAAAAAAAATTAGAAAATTAGAAAGGAAGACACAAAATTGCATGTGCAAATGATTCTGTTATAAAAGAAAAAAAACATATATACATCAACACAACAATGCCTTCACACAACATAGGACCAATCCTAGATACCACTTTTCAACTGGCAAAAATTAACATTGGTGCCATTTTAACTCCTTTACTACCTATCACCTACTAGTTTCTACCCCTCCAAGTCTTAGCGCTATTATGTTTCTCTAAGCCCTAAAATTACCCTCTTCTTCCTTTCCTCCTTAGTAGAAGAAAATGACCCCCCACATACAAACTAATTCACACTAAAATGGGAATGACCACTAAAATTCCATTTTATTGCCTTTGCTCCTTTGTCAAAGACCAGTTAACTATATTTATGTGGGTCTATTTCTGGACTCTCTATTCTGTTCCATTGATCTGTCTATTATTTCACCAACACCACAATGTTTTGGTTACAGTAGCTTTATAATGTCTTGAAGTCAGATCATCTCAGTCCACCAACTCTGTTCTTCTTCAATACTGAGTTGGCTATTATAGGTCTTTTGCCTCTCCACATAAACTTTAAAATCAGTTTGTCCACATCCACAAAATAACTTTCTCAGATGTTGATTGGAATTGTGTTGAATCTATGTATCAAATTGGGAAGAACTGGTATCTTTTTTTTAATTGAAGTATAGTTGCTGTACAATATTATGTAAGTTACAGATGTACAGCATAGTGATTCACAATTTTTAAAGGTTATACTCCATTCATAGTTATTATAAAATATTGACTATATTCACGAACTCATATCTTGACAATATTGAGTCTTTCTATCCATGAATATGGATTATCTCTCTGTTTATTTAGTTCTTCTTTGGTATTTTCATCATATAGTTTTGTAGTTTTCCTCATACACATCTTGTACATATTTTGTTAGACCTATATGGACATATTTCATTTCTGAGGGTGCTAATTTAAATAATAATGTGTCCCCCTGCACTATGAATTTTTCCAATGCCTCTCATTTTTTTCTCCCCTTAGGTGGGACAAGATGAGGGGGGGAGGGTAGGATTGGGTATTTCCTTCCCCTACATGGAAGGCTAGAGCAGACTGAAATTGGGTATTTCTCTTCCCTCAGGTAGGTTATGCTCTGATAAATCTCGAGCAGATTAAGCTCTGGTAAAATAGTTTCTTCTGAGAACAGGAGAACAGAATGCTCTCACATATTTCAAAATGGTTCCTTTACCTCTCCTTCTAGAAGCACAAGAAGATTTTTCTCCAAGATTCACTGTGAGACCTGGTAGAACTCCTAGAGTTAAAACTCACAAAAGTGTGCAGGCTTCCCAATGACTGGGTCTCTCTGAAGTTTTTAACTCTCACAGTTGTCTACACTGAGTGTCCAGGAATTTGTCAATTACAGTTCAGGTTTTCCTACCCTGGTACTCGCTTCTGCAGAGGTTTCTGCTTGGAGGTTTCTACTCTGGTTAGTTGTGATTCCCTGTATCTGCCTGCCTGTCATTCTAATTTTAGGAATAGCAGTTGGCCCTGTGATCTGACCTCTCTGACAATTCAAGAGATCTGTTGATTTTTCAGTTTGCTCAGCTTTTTCCTTGTATTCAGGATGGTATGGTGACTTCTAAGCTGTTTACATGCTGGACCAGTAACTGGAAGTCTATTTCTTTGTATTTTAAAGGAAAATGCTTGTTAAACTAAATGAGGCACTAATTAATAGAATTCCAGTCAATGAAATAAAATAAATATTAAAACATACAGATAAATGTCAGTTTGGACACCATTGTATTTGTCAAGGTTCTCCAGAAAAACCAAACCAACAGCGTGTGAGAGTGTATGTGTGTGTGTGTGTATTATATGGAATTGGCTCACACAATTCTGGGAGCTGACAAGCCCTAGGATCTTCAGTTGGCAAGCTGGAGACCCAGGAGAGCTCATGGGATAGCTCCATTCCAAGTTCAAAGACATGAGACCCAGGGAAGCTAATGGTATAATTCTGTTTTGAAGGCCAACAGGTTCTACACCAAGGAAGAGCTGATGCTTCAGTTCAAGTCTAAAGACAGGAAAAATTGATGTCCTAGTTCAAAAGCACTCAGGCAAACGAAAGGAATTCCCTCTTACTCATGGGAAGCTTAGCCCTTCTGTTCTATTCAGCTCTTCAACTGATTGAATGAGGCCCACTCACATTAGGGAGGGCAATCTGCTTTCCTCAGTTTACCAATTTAAATGTTAATCTCATCCAAAAACACCCTCACAGACACACCCAGAATAACATTTGTCCCAATGTCTTAGCACCTGTGGCCCAGTCAAGCTGATGCATAAATTAATCATCAGAACCATATGGGAATAGGCAGGACTGTCCTTGCTAAGAATCTAGCTTCAGAATTGGTTCCGACTTGTTCCTGTTTTTATAATATCTGCCCTTCCTGTGCCTCTGAAACCACAGATTATTTAATAGCTCCAGGTGGTTTTTAAAGTGGATTCTAGGGCAGCAACAACAACAGCAAGGGGCTCTCTGCTCTAGAAATGGGAGAGGGATTGACAACACTAGCTGCTGTGAAAGCAAATCATTTCTCTGCAGAAACACAGGTGAAATCAGATCCAAGGAGTAAAGACTATGTGGAACATTAACATGGTAAGGTTATACACATATTCATGCATATACACATACTTATGTACATGTGTCTTTACACATAATACAAAAAATTACAAGTATTAAGGGCCAAGCATGTAGCAAAAGGAAATTTAAAAATTAAAATCAGATTCTAACTGTCCAGAGAGAGGGAAAAAAATATATTCCTCACAAAAAGAATGAGAACATCAGATGGCATCAGACTTCTATGCCAATGAAGATATGCCATCAGAGTTCGGAAAGAAAACTATTTTCAACTTACATATCCTTAATCAACTGTGAGGGCAAAATAAAAACTTTTTCAGACTTGCAAGGAATAGAGTTTTTGCCTTCCAAACACCGTTTCTTAAGAAGGTACTTGAGGATATAATTTAGAGAACAAAGGTATGGCCTCAATTTCTTCAGAGACAAAATGAGGGCCAAAACCAGGCCTTTCATTTTTGAATCTGTTCACCACAGTGCCCAGTGCTCGGACATAAGTGCCAGGGTCCCTGGAGGTGAGGGGTGATGGAGGGATTGGGACAGATCCCAGCTCCCCCCCAACCTCTGTGAGAGAAGCTTCACTTGGAACCATTGCTTCTTGGACTGAGTTTTTATGGAAGGGTTCATTTGAAGAAAGAGTTGTGCAGCTTTGGATCATTCGGAAGCTTCTAGATTGGACAAACTCAAAAGTCCCCCAGACTCCAACACGCCACAAGTCTGTGAACACACGTGAGTCTGATCAATCAACATTCGTTGAACTGCACGGTGCAAGAGCTCCATTTTGTAAACTAAATAGTAGCATACTTCATCAAAAATAAAAAGACGTTCAGAGATTTCTCTCACTCTGCTTGATTCTTTCTCTTCAGAGTTTGTTTTTTCAGAAGAGAAATCTGAGGAGGACAGTCTGTCATTGTGGAAAGAACAATAGGTTAGAAATCAGGAAATCTGGCTCTGATCCTAATTGCATTACCTCAAGCAAGATGGTTAACCTCTGTGGGCCTTTACTCCTATCATTGCATAAATAGAGAGTTGGAGAACATTTTTTAGCTCAAAAAGAACAGAGTGCCATTCAGAGCAAGAGAACCATTGCTGTGATGCGAGGTCCAATGTTATAAAACTACATGACGTTTTAGATAGTGATATTTATTTCACTACTCTGAAGACAAGGGTAAAGAACACTCCAGGACCTCCAAAACTTTTGTTGGCTTGCCTGCAGAAGGTTGACCAGCTTTTATCATTATGAACAAGATAATCATAAAATAATTGAAATCAACAGAACATTATTGGGATTGACATATATACATTAATATGTATAAAATAGATAACTAATAAGAACCTGCTGTATAAAAAAATAAATAAAATAAAATTCAAAAAAAAAAGAAAGACAAGACATTGGGCAAACAAACAAACAAACAAAACCCCAGAACATTAAAAATGAAGTCATTCAAACTATGGGTATTGTTCTTTTTTGTCTCTTTTCTGGTCAAAGTACATTTTTAAAAGCCCATGGGTCAGTGTCTATTTATAGACCTTACTTAAAGAATTTGGAAAGTTCACGAGCACATACAGTGCAGTAAGAATCATACAGGAATTTGGGGTAGGTCATCAAAATGTTTTGTAACATAGCTCAGATATGCTCAGATAGCTTGAGTGAGTCTCTAGAGGTTACTAGGCTCAGCCTCAGTCTCTGAAATGGGCAGATGTGAATTGAGCTGGACGAAAACTCCAAGTTGGATCTCAGTAGGCTGTTCCAAGGCTAATAACTGCACCATTTCATGAATTCCTTCTTGTTGCTCAAGCAAATGTTGAGCAAATTTCACCCAGTCTTTTCCCATTTTAACCACTAAAAATATTTAAGGTTCATGCCCTTCACGTCACAACTTCTCTATTTCTGAAGAAGGATGATATTAAGACTCCAAGGTAAGCAATCTCAAATCCTTCAAGTATTTTCTAGTTCTTCCCCACTCCAGCATTTTTCTAGTTTGTAACAGACAAAAGAGTTGAGGAGACAAGCTTGTTAGATCAATTTAAAAAAGGGAGAGAAAAAGTAAGGTGGGACTAGAAAAGAGTAGAGAAACAATTAAGGTAAAGCCAGAGAGAACCCTAAAAACCTAGTAAACATAGCTAATGTAACTTCCACCTGCTTTTCCCAGATTCTCAAATTTCACAAAGTAAATTTTCAAAAATAAATAAAAAGTGGGGAACTGCATTAGCTTTTCACTTTGCCAAGTAATAGCACTGAGTAAATAAAATTTTAAAAACAACAAAGATCCTAGTATAAACTACCATGACAAATTCATAGAAAGAAAGGACACATCTGACACCGAAACATTAGGAAGAATATATTCTTAAGATAAGGACAATTCTTTAAATGGAATTAAAGCTGTGCTATATCAATCATACTTTTTTTCCATCTTACTACAGTCAGGTGAAATTTTATCAAAGAAAAGTACTCCTCCTCCTAGTCCTGGCATTTGAAAACCACCAGACTTCTCCATTGTGAGCATGAAATTAAACAGAAGAGCCCAAGATGCGGCCAGCAGAGGGTGCTTTCACAGTGCTGCATAGGAAGCATCTGGCATGTGTAACTCTACAGAGCCTTCTTAATTTGAACCCCCATCAGAAAGTGACTGTATTTTCCAAAAGAAGCAAACCACTAACCTTCACCATACTTTAGATACAACTGTTGATCTTGTATCCTGCAACCTTGCTGACTTTGTGTATTAGTGCTAATAGTTTTTTGGTGGACTCTTTAGGTTTTTCTATGTATATGATCATTTCATACACAAATGAAAGAGTTCTATTTCTTCCTTTCCAATCTAGGGGCCTATCTTTCTTTTTCTTGCTTAATTTCCCTAGCTAGAACCACCAGTACAATGTTGATTAGAAGTGGCAAGAAGAGACATCCCTGTCTTGCTCCTGTTCTCAGAGAAAAAGCTTTCAGTTTTTCACTATTAAGTGTGATGTTAGCTAGGGTTTTTAGAGATGACCTTTATCAGGTTGAGAGAGTTTCCTTCTATTTCTAGTTTTTTGAGTGTTTTCATCATGAAAGAGTACTAGATTTTGTCAAATGCTTTTTCTGCATCTATTGAGATGATCTTTTATTCCATTAATATGGTGCATTATACATTGATTTTTGTATGTTGAACCAAATTTGCATTCCTGGGATAAATTCTATTTAGTCCCAGTGTATAATCCTTCATATATGCTGATGGATTTAGTTTGTTACTATTGTGTTGAGGATGTCTTCATCTATATTTATAAGGGATATTGGTCTGTAGTTTTCTTTTCTTCTGGTGTCCTTGCCTGGTTTTGGTATTAGGGTAATACTATCCTCATAAAATGAGTTAGGAGGAAATCTTCTTTGGGGAGATACTGATGCAAGAGGCAATGGACAGAAGCAACAAAAAGAGCTCAAAAGGAGATAGAAAAATAAAGAGAAGCTGTGCCTTACTAAACAAATAACTGACAATAGGCATTTTGTAGACTATATTATAAACAAATGTGCTTCCAGAAAATAAGAATCTTACAGAATTGGTAGATACAAGATACAAGCCAGACCCAAGGAAATAACCACTGTAGCACTGAAAATGACCAGCATGACCTGATAGCTAATTATTAATGGAGCAAAACTTAAGTTTAATATTAAATTATTCATTGAATATAATTATGTTTAACTGTACAGGAAAAAAATTTATAAAGTTTTCAGTCCATAGTCACAGTTCAGTTGTTTTCAATCAGTCTTTGTGGCAGAGTTTGCTAATTGTCTCCCAGCATCTTGTCCCTTTTCCTTTTTTCATAATAGAAAAATTTACCTGGACATATAACTCCACCACCAAAGCCTACATCTCTCAGCCACCTTTGTACCTAGATGTGGTCATGTCACCAGGTTTTGGCCAGTAGGAAATGAGAGAAGGTGATGTGCAATTTATAAGTCATACCCTTAAAAATATAGGAATATCTTCTTCCCTATTCCTTATTCCTGTCTGTTGGAATGTAGAAGTCATGGTGGAAGTTAAAGCAGCTTTCACAGATCCCAATATGGAAGCCATGTGTTGAGCACAGCAGAGCAAGAAGGACCCCAGATCCCCAACATCACTGATCTTCTTGAATCCTTTCACTCAGACCATTAAGTAAGAGAGAAAGAAATGTCCATCTTGTTTGACCCACTGCTATTTTGGTCTTTGTTATAGCAGCCAAATTAGTAACCTAAGTAATACAATCTTTGTCTAAAATTCCAGGTTTAAAAACAAAAACAAAACCTCAAGATAGTGTTAAAGACATTTTTATCTAACAGGCTGCGGCTTTCAATTTTAGTCACAATTTTGGTATCACAAAACAAATGAACAAAAAGACCAGATAAGTAATATCCTTTACAGATCATTGTCTTAATGGGACTTTTTTCCCCAGCCATTTGTTTCTCTCTTTTCACTCTCTCTTGAACACAATTCAGTCAACTCCTTTCTCCTACTCCTCCAGCAAAATCACTTTTATAGGGATCAGCAATGACCTCCGCATAAAGAAATTCTATGGTTAATTCTCAGCATCAGAATATCAGTGTATATTCCCCTCTTTGAAAAACGTCACTTAGTTTACAGAACACCTCCCTGTCTTGGACTTCTTCCATCCTCACCAACTGCTCTGTGTCTGTCTCTTCCTCATCCCTCTTACCACATATTATTAGAGTGTTCCTTTAATAATTATTAGAGATATCCTTGGAAATCTCTTTTCTATCTTTCTTGGTGATCTTATCCAGTGTCATAGCTTTAAATACCATATAGATACTGCAACTCCTAAACTTTCTCTCCAGCCTACTAGAGTATAAGCCCTATGAGGGCAGGAATCCTTGTCTGCTTCTTTCCTGGTGCATCTTCAGAGCCTAGAACTGGACCGGCTACATCTCAGTGCAGCAAACACATAGTTGTTGAGTGAATAAATAAGTAACTAGAAGCTGCTTTGCTTTATCAATAATCTCTTTAAAGCACTTAATATTTACTTTCCCCTTGAGAGTCTTAGTAGAGGGCAAGGAAAGCCATACCCTCACTCAACATGCTGAGCATATGCAGAATAAATTTCAACTATGAATTTCTGGTGGCACAGGCAGGCTGTTTCACCCTCACTGTTCTTGGCCAGTATGCAGAGGCTGTAATAACAATGTCCTCAGTTGGTATTAAGAATTTATAGCACTGCAGAACACGAGCTGATATGACAAAGTCAATAATAGGCTTAAAGAAAATGAGTGCTCATTAGTATTCAGCTCTTCATGTCTGTGAATGCTAATCCCCAATACCAACTCTTCTAGGGTCGTAAACAATGCTCGAAGACCAGCACTTTCAAAGGGTGATTACAGGATCTTCTTGGCTTTGGGGTATATTTAACAACCAATTACACTCAGTGGGATACTTCGGGACCCAGAAAAGAGCACATGTATCTAATTAGAAATATTATCAGTTATATGCAGGCTCACTTAGTCCTAATACAACCTGTGTTTACCCAAAACTGAACCAGGAACTACAATTAGCTTTTCCCTTTAAAAACCATTCTAACAGTGTGTACACGTTTAACTTCCTGGATGTTTGTCGAATGTTCTCTGAGTGAGCAGCTCAAGGTGGGTGTCTCTGCATATGTCTTTCTATGTCAGTGTGTGAATGTGTGTCTGAGACAGCATGTCTGTGTCTGTGGTCTAAAAATACTCTGTGCAGATCTCCGGAAGAAAGAGAAGAGCTGACTATTACCTGAAAATCTGTTGCTAAGCAGAGAAACAGAACATTCAGGAGAGAAAATACTTTCCATCGGGGAACCTAAATTCTCTTCAGAGCTTGTATTTGACAGCTCATTGCTAATGCTTCCATTTGGCAGTGGAGACCTATCTCCTGCATCCAAGAGGAGTGGAGAGGCTAAGGAGAGGTAGTGCTGTGCACCCAATTGGCTGCCTACACAACCAACCTCCATTTCCCCCTCTTCCTTCTAACAGAACTCAGCTTTTGTTCAGATGTCCAGCCCTGCCCTTCAGGCAACTCAGGGGAATGTTGACCCCATTCTCAGCTCTAGAACTAGATCTTGACTCATCTAAGCTAAGGACCAGCAAACTTTTATTATAAGAGCCAGATAATAAATATTTTAGAGTTTCAGCTACCTAAGTGTCTGTCACATAGTCTTTGGTTTTTGGTTTTGTTTTTTATAACCCTTTACAAATGTAAAAACCTTTTTTTAGGTCATGCGTCATTCAAACACAGGCCACAGGCTGGATTTGACTCATAGGTTATAGTTTGCCAATTCCTTGTCAAGCCTGTCATAATAGCTTCATTCCCCTTATCAGTTGCTGCTTTAGAAGAGGGCATGTGATCTAATTCTAGCCAATATAGATATAAGGGAAAATCTGTTGAAGGCTCTGGAGAGAAGTCTCCTCATCTCTCTGGCCCCCAAGAAACTACTTCAGCCATCTTGCCATATGAACTAACACAAAGTGGAAGCAGAGTCAGGGGGCCACAGGGAAGTGAAACCAGACCCTTAATTGCATCCCACCTGAAGCCCATCCCACCTCTGAACTTATTACTATGTGGGGTAATAACTTTCATCACCGTTGAAGCTAATGTGAATCAGTATTTTCAGTTACCTATAACCCAAAGCCCAAATTCTAATTGATCCAGATGGTAATGAGTCCAGGACAGATGAGAGGAGGAAAAAGAGAATAGCTGGGAAGAGAAGATCGCAGAACATGTTTCCTCAGATCCCTGAATACCCTGTCCTTCCCTTGATCCACTTCAACTCCCTCTCAGATTTCAAATATAAAGGTGTCTGAATGAGTAGTATTTATTTTAGTTTTTAAAACCATAAGATTTTAGAGGGAAAAGAGACATTAGGGATAATCTACCACAATTCCTTCATTCAGTGGATGAGAAAATGGAGCTCAAAGAGAAGTAATTTGTCCCTAATTACACAGCTACTTGGTGGCAGAGATGGAATTAGACACTGGGTCTCAAATCCAAGTCTAGATACTGAAACAAGTGATCTAAAGTCTACACACTAGGATACATGGTCTCCCAACAGTGTTTTTCATGAAAACCTAGAAATCAAGATTTCCCTTTGAACATCAAGAGATTTTGTTATATCCAGGCATAAAATCATTACATCTGTGTATTAGTCAGTGTTCTTCAGAGAAATATAACCAATAGGATGAGAGAGAAAGATTATAAGGAGTTGACTCATGCCAGTCTGGAGGCTGACAAGTCCCAGGATCTGCCAACAGCAAGCTGGAGACCCAGAAGAACAAATGTGTATTTCTAGCCCGAATGTGGGCAGGCTGGAGACCCAGGAAGAACCAATGTTTCATTTCGAGTCTGAAGGCAGGAAAAAAAACACTGTCACAATTCAACGGCAATCAGGCAGGAGGAGTTACTTCTTCTTCACAGGAGGGTCAGCCATTTTGTTCTATGCAGGTCTTCAACTGATTGGATGAGGCCCACCCACATTAGAGAGGGCAATCTGCTTTACTCAGCCTACCAATTTAAATGTCAGTTACATCCAGAAACACCCTCACATACACCCAGAGTAAAGTTTGACCAAATATCTGGGCACTCCGTGGCCCGGTCAAATTGACCCAAAATTAACCATCGCAATCTGTCATCACTGGGTTTCTGGGTCTGGGTAAAAGGGAGGCAGAGTTGCACATACAGCCCCTAACACATCTATCTTTGACAAGTGTCCCTGGCTTAGAAGCTATGGAGGATTGCAGTGCCAGGAAAAGAAGAGGTACCAAGGCCTCCTTTCTGAGCCTGTTCTTTTGGATTTGGGGAAGAAGATGGATAAACCCCATTTACAGTCGAATTTGAAATGTCAATCCTGACATTTAAAATGAAATGGAAAAAAGAATAAAAAGGTATGATATAGCTTAGAGAAATTTACACAAATCATAGAGAGAATTTTGGAAAGGCAGAGAGTGTTATGAGAATAGCACTGTGTCTCTGTGGTTTTTCTAGAAAGCAAGGGTCCCCCAGTTTTGATAAGAAGGAGGCACTTATCATTCCTCCAGAGTCTTGTGCTCACCAGTGCAGTGGAGCAGGGAGGGGAAAAAGTCATAACAGAAAATAGAGTGGAGGAAGGGGCTCTTCCTTACTGATTGAAATTTTGGCCAGTTACAGAGCTCTCTGCTCGTAGTTATAAAGATCTTAGGGCCCCATTATGAAAAGATTAAAGGCCTATGGTTGGGGTTAATTATCATTGACACCTAACACCCTGTAAATGTTCAAAAATCAAAATAACAGGAAGAAAAAATAAGAAGGCGATCTATAGAAGCCACATAGAGTAATAGGTTTACCAAAAATTAGAAGAAATGTCAGCACTTTCTAATGGGAAGTGAAAGACAGATGAAGAACTTACTATTTAAAGAAATCAAGAGAGGCCCCATGAAAATGAAGGTTCTATTCATGGCCTTCAATAAAATTTCCTCTGAACCTTTTGAGTGATGAACAGGAATTATTTTTAGGTAAAGTACAGTTTGCAATTTCATTGCCTAGGCTGCAAATTTAGTGAATTTTCAGGCCATCAAACAGATTACATGGCATAAAGAATCCAATCGGAGTCAGGAAAGAGGCTTGGCCATTGTTTGAGGATGTGATTCTATGGCTCATGCCAGCACTGATGTTAGGGAGAACACCCAATAAGACCACAAGTGTTACACACCTGAGCAGCAATATCCTGTTTTTAAAAAATTAAAGAGAGGTCGGTTAATTACCATACTTTGGAGATCAAATCTGGTTACACCCTTCTAGGCTGACAATCTTCCTACTAAAAAATGCACCTGGAAACTTCCCCAGAAAGGTGCATGTGCCCCCCATCCTATCTGAGAATTCAACTCTTCACCTTCTGCCACATCAGAAAAAAGGGGGAGAAAGGGTATCTGATTTTCCAGGCCCCCAGAAATGGCCCCTTGTTTGCCTGACCCCCTTCAGAACTGTGGCAAAGGGTCAAAGATTGGAAGCAACATATCTGGAGCTGGGCTGTAAATGAAATGAAAGAGACAGAAGTAAAAATGCCCAGTATCTGCTTACTGTCCAGGCCATTACCAAGGAACTGAGTTATTATCAGCTCAGCAGTGTTCGTTTCTCAAGAGTCTCTCCTCCAGAGCAATCTCGTCACCACCATAACTGGCACACAGCTCCTGGGACCCACAGGAGTTAACCACAGGCCCTAAGTAAGGGCAAGAGAATGGTAGGGGTTGGGGGGAAGTGCATAAATTTTAGTTGATAGTTTCCAAGCCAGATTATTCCATTAAAATTGATATACTATATATTTTAACCTCAGGGAATAAGGGTTTAGGGTTTTCTGGGGGGGGGGGGTTGTTTATTTTTTAACAAGAATTAAATGCTATGGTGTTTGGAGACATGATTGTATAAATTGTATATGAGAAAAAAAACTATTGTGTTTCGACTGCTTAAAATACTTAAAACTACTGGCAAGACCAAAAACATTAGTACATGGAAACCTCACAAAAGGAAAGTGGGACTCAAAGAAATGAATAAAACTGTCGAGCAGTAAGTTTGAGTCCTGGCTGGTGGGTAAGGCTGACCTTCTGACTCCAGAGTGTTTGCTCCTTCAGTTACCATTTCTTCAGAATTGAGACAGGGGACAGGAGAGGGAGAAAAAAATACAGGAACCTTAAAAAGACATTTGTTTCTTTTCATTTGTTTCTCTTTTCCCCTACAACTTTTTAAGTCTCCTGGACGCCAGGAAAGTGCCAGACATTTTGTAAATAATAACAGACAATATGCACATTTGTAAGTAATCTTGTGCTAATGATATCCTACATTTTCTAACAACCCCTAAAATAGCTGCTGATCTATCAAGTTTTCTTTCCCCCCCCCACCCCAGGATAAAAAGTACAGAGAAAATAAAGCTATAGCTCTCTTTTGCTTTACTAATAAATGTGCTCCATTAAAGAGGACTTGAAAATCAGTGTTGGTCCCAAATCCCAGGTGTTTTCATTGTAGCCAGTGAGAGACGGTCTGATGAGGAAAGACATATAAGAGAGGCTGAGTCCGTAACCCTTCACAGGAAGGGAGTTATGTGCAGCCTCTGCTTTGGACAGTCTAAGTCCAGCAGGTTCGCTTCCTGAGTCCACATCAGTTCTGAAAGGGACAAGAGGAGGTATCTGATTCTTGACCAGCAAAGTTCAGATGATGGGCGAGGGCATGGCGTTTTCTGCCAGAAAGACAAACATGTCCATTAACAAAGGTGGCCAAGAAGACCTTGGGTCATCAGGTATTTGGAGGGATATAGGAAAAGGCTGTTCAGGAAAAGGAAATTGAGGCAGCAAATCCCTGTGTCCACATGAGACAGGGACGCTTTTCCCACAGCCAACGTCCTCGTGTATCATGGTTCGGAACACAAAGCATTCTAGGTACTGGGGAGAATGTAACCACTGCCATCTGGTTCCTCCTCTTGGCAGACTACTCTCATTTTAGGGAACTTGCTTATACTAGAAAGACGGAGGCTTTCTGCTCAGATTCCTCAGAAATGGTGTGAGAAAGGTGGATCACATCCTCAGCTAAGCCAGAGCCCTGATCAGAAAAGGGGTGGTCCTTGAAGCAGAGGGACCAGAAAGCAGTAAGAGAGTCCCCAGCCTCAGTGACCCAGAGCAAAGACACAGGGTCTCAGAAAGCTCACCTGGCTCCAAAGTGACTAACTGTGCCCGTCCCAGTTCTTGCTGGGCAATCTCCAAGTTCCTGAGTCTTCCTGATTCATAGCCATCAGCCTTTCCCTGACCAATACTTTTTTTTTTTTTTTTTTTTTGCCTGAGTTCCCTCTGAGTTCGAGTGCCCATTCCTTAGTTCTCAGCATCCCTCTTTTGACAAGTCCCATTTCTAAAGCCTAATAAACCAGAACGGTGGTGCCCCACTTGACCCTATCACATCACAATAGATCACCGAAAGAATTCTTTATGTTCAGTGTTTCTGGTGCTGCGAAATGAGATTGTTATCTTCTTCCTCAGTCATCCAAGTTCACATTTGAAAATGAATTCCTTTAAGAGGGATTCTGGAAGCAGGAGGAAAAAAAACACAGAAGGATTTCCCTGCCCTAGTTTTATTCCCCAATTGGCCATGACAAGAAATATTCAGTTGCACATAGCCGCTTGTTCTCATCGAGCCCTTTATCTGTGGTTCTCAACCCCGGCTACACATTACAATCACCAGGGGAGCTTTTTAAAAACGAATGCCTGTGTCCAAGCCCTGGTGGTTCTGATTCAAATGATTTGAGCTGGAACCCAAGCAACGATAGTTTTTAAAGGATCCCCTGAGACGATGATTGTAATGAACAGCTCAGGCTGAGAACCACTGCTAACTTCATGAATAGTGCCTGACTGTAGCCATTTTTACGAGTCAGAATTCTATGTTCATCTCAGAGGAAAGCGGCTCAGAGGAGATATTTCCTTCGTTCATGAGCTGCTCTTGCCTGTCACGTACATTTTCTTCATAATTGACTTAGACATGCTATGACTCATTTCAAAAGTCAAAAAAGCCCAAATTCCATTTTAGGTAGATCTGAACAACTATAACAGTCTTCATGCTCTAGCGTTTGAAAAGTGCATTCTACTTTACAGATCATTTTCTTGACAGTATCTCATTCCATCCTCACCACAGTCCTAGGGTAAACAAGTCAGATGTTAGTCTCCCATTTTAAAGAAGAGGAAATCAATACCTAAGGAGAGGGAGTGATTTGCTCAGGATCACACTGAAGGAAAATGGCAGAACTGGGTCTAGAACCAGGTCTCGTATCTCAATCTGGTCTTCTTTGCACCCCCAAGGCTGCCTACAGTCAAGTTTGCTACCCAATCCTATTGGCCCAGTATTAAGACCTGCCTTTATTTGCCACCTAAAGTGCTTTCTTAATCCCAAGGTGCCTGCGAATCACCTGGGGATCTTGTTAAAAATGCAAAATCTGAGTCACTGGGTTTGGAGTGGGGACTAAGAGTCTGCATTTCTAACCTGCTCCCAGTGGCACCGATGCTGCTGGGAACGATACTTTGAGTAGCAAAGTCATAACAAAATCACAACATACATTCCTTCAAATAATACTGAAGAACAAAAGTAAACGGAGCTGCACTCCTCTACTGGATGCTCATGAGACAACACACATTTATTGAAGCAAATCATCCAGATCCTTGGCAGTTCTCTCTCGGGCTAGAATATGTGTTATTCTTTTGGCAGCCAAATCATCATTGTGCTCATGTCTGGAATCGTATCAACAGCTGGAGTTGCAGCAGCCACTGGCTATAATTTCTCTTTCTCTTTCTCTCTCCCTCTCTCTCTCTCTGCTCTGCTCTGCTTCCAGTTCTCAGGCCAGCAGGATAGGCCCACTGGGGCCAGAGGGCCATCTGGCTATGCAGCTGGCCTGGGCTTCTGAGTCTGAGAACACAATGATGATTCACTGCATGCAATCCAAGTCCTTAGATGACACCTTCAGTTCCTGGAAATAAACTACCAGGAACAGTTATATTGACAAAGGGTTTTGTCTTGAAATCCACTCAAATAATATTGTATTGGCATTGATGGAGATGTTCTTTTTCAGTTTGTTCTTACCCTTAAAGTAACTTAATTGTTAAATACCTTTGCGATACATAAGAATGTCCTGGAGAGCACAAAGAACAAGGACCCAAAGACTTAGGATTAGTTCCTTTCTTGCCGTGGACTAGAAAACTTGGAGCAAATGTTATTAGCTTTCCATCCTTTAGAAAATTAGGTGGTAAAACTATAGGCTCTCCAACAATCTTTCCTAGCACTAATACTCTTTGAGACAGTGGTTCTATCTTCACAAAATAGTAGGAGAAATGATTTTAGAGAAATTTTCTCTCTCTTCCTTCTACTTACTCATTCCTCTCCCCCAAAGTCTTCCTACATTACAACTGCCCCACAGGCCATTTGCTGATTGCCCGCTATACCGTGGAGCCATCCCATATTAAACAGTCATTTTTAAGAATGACCCATTTGTATGTCATCCAGTTTTAAAAGGTACCATTGAACATGTGCAGCTATGTCTTAACACGCGGAGAACCCCCCCTCAATCCCCTGTGCGTTGGATTATTTCTTCCTAGTCCCCTTTTCCTCTCCTTTTACATTCCCTGCCATTTTGATGAATGTGTACATTTACATTCATAGGGTTTTTAAAGAATAATATTTTGAAATAGTAATTTATTCCCTTTCACTTCTTCTCTCTACTCCCTCCACGCCCCCCCCCACCGCCATGTTCTCATAACTTGCTTCTGCTCTTATTTGCCTCAAGGAAAGAATGTGCCACAGAAAAAGGCAGAACTACTCCCGTTGGTCTTTCTGCTTTTTTTTAAACAAAAGTCCTCAGAGTACAGGAGGCTCTCAAAGAAGCGTGAACTGAGGATTTCCCTCAGCCCCGGAAGAGACTCCCCCAGAGGTTGGGGGAGAGAGAGAGAGACAGGTCAGGGGGCAGAGGGTACCTGTGCCTCGTTCCCTGGAGACACCACCTGGAAAACATCGATACCACAGAGAAGGCTGGGAATGGCTGTAGGGTACACACAGGCCAATGAGACCAGAAGCAGCCTCACCCAAGACCCCCCCTGCCCAAGCTGCGCATGGCTGTGGCTGAGACCCACTGTACCTGAAGGGCGAAGAAGACAAAAAACAAAAAGAAAGAAAGAAACTGGACAGGTGTGGAAAGACCTGCTATCAGCCTACCCCAATGTCTTAATATTGCACAAGATCCAGAAGTGTGACACAATCCTGGGGAGAGATGGGGAAACCCCAGGAGGGACTGAGGTTAAGATTTCTTTCCACTAGCCTAGCAGAATGAAGCTTGCAGTCAGAAATCAAAATCTGAAATTGAGTTACTAAAATTAAGAAAATGAACTAAAATATATATTATCCCTCCCTAAAATTCATAACTGCTCTCCATCCATAAGGTGTTGCATTGCCTTGCATGATCAACTCCAGTAGGCATCGACACTTCAAAATACTAGGGAATCTAAAATACTATTCATTCAGTATTCCTTGGGAGCTAAGCATCCTTGAAGGATCTGGAGCCATGCATGGCATACAGCAGTCTCTATGAATACCATTTGCTGGCTGGCTGGTTGTCTGAATGACCCGCATATTTAATGAAACACTGAAACAACTCCCTTTCTTTATTTTAGTGTGCTAGTTTGAATAGCGAAAGGCAGAAAACTATTTGAATCAGTAAAATGTGACCTAAGACAGGGCCCTTAATAATAGCTTTTACCAGATTCCGTTTCCTCAGATTACTCCAAAGATCCAGCCTGCAAGAATTCCATCCTTTCCACCAGAGAGCTGACCCTGGAAGGCAGACAGCTGCCAAACGTGCTTTTACAAGGACTGTAAAGGCGTTAAGAGTTTTGAAGCTCCAGGGCCACTGTGAAATCTGGGATGCTATGTTTTGAAGTGTGAAGTTCACCTCTGGCAGCTGTGCTATAACCAGCCATGCCCGGGTGTTAACTGAAATTGAAAATAGCCTTTCAACAGCCCTAGGTCCTCATTATTTTTAACATTATAGTTCGTGCTGCTAAAAATATTCCTAAACCTCTCCCTTTTGATAATTTGGAAGGGGAGGTATTATATTAAGAAATAGATGAATAATAACCACTCCCTACTGGAAGTACAGGATAAACCCTAGCGAAGGCATCAGTCTCCCTCTGAGAGGCAGCCGTATAGGATTCTGTTTGTTGCTGCAGAGGTCTCTCTCCCACTGGCTAAGACACACTTCAAACAACAGCTTCTGCATTTCTTCTCATCTGAAAGTGACATGATTTCACATCTCACTTTAACAGTGACTGCTCAAAAGTACTAAATTACCACCCACGAATCCTGTTTTGTTGCTTTCTTTCTCTTAAAAAAGATTATTTTTAAAACGGGGTTTGGAAATTTAAGTATATAAGAAAACAGGGAAGAGATATGATTTTATTGCTCAATCACAAATGGCAGGATTGTGATCCTGGTTCTTATTTCAATGTCAATCTTACGCCTGATAAGAATGACTTCCTTACTGACGTTTTCCATCATAGCTCTATTTAGCTCACTGCCCAGATGATTTTACTGGGTACTGTACACATTAAACCTGAAGCAAAAAGAATGAAGTGGTAAGATCAATTTTTACTATCCACATCTAGAAGAATGCCAAGGACTCTGCAGACACTAAATAACTGACAAGAATCTCATCTCTACGTTTTCAAGACAGCAACTATAAAAGGAAAAGCCACAGACCCAAGATTTTCTAACAAGTCAGAAACCTGAATCTAGGTTATAGGCAAGGATAGAAACATTCTCAGCCTACTTAGCCTAGATACTCTTCCACAAGCTTAGTTAGGTCACTTGAAATACTCCCCCTTCCCTAAACCCCACACAGTCACACAGGTCTTCACTGTCTGTGTGATGCCTGCTCCCTAATTCTAATCTTATGGATGAAGGTAATAATAGTTCCTACCTCATCGTAGGAAGATAAACTAAATAATTCAACTTTAAGGATTTAAAACAGTTTGGGTGCATAGCCAGCTCTAAATATTTGTAATTATTATCCCTGAAGACTCTGAAGGGTGTTTCCTAAACACACACAAACACAAAGGTATCACTTGCCAATGTTATAGAAATGCCATTTTCATTGGATACATCCTGATAATTCTAGAACCTGTAGGTTAATTATATAGTCTTTGTCAGGGTCTTCTCTTAGAGTGCTGAGTCCACCATCATTTTTCCTGTAGTTCCTTGGACAGGGCAACCTTTGTGATCACCCACCTCACTTAGAGTTTCCTTATCACACAGTCAATAAGACACACAGAGGCATCATAACTGAATCTAAGCTTAGCCCCATTGACCCAGAAGCCATCCCTCCATTCTCAGTCTGAGAGAGTCCTTTCTGCCAACCTACCAGCAGCAGGAGAGAATGTTGATTCTGCAGCTGTACAGAGACAGTTCGGGGCTCTTCAACTAGATACATAATCAATGAGGGATGGCTGAAGCAGATTTTTCAGGTGTAACTCTGCTGGAGAAGCTGCACTGGGGAATCTCAGAGCATGGCTAAATCTCCACAACATTGAGATTTCCTGTCCTCCCACTTTGCCCTCTTCTCAAGTACTAGGACTTGAAGCCAAACAGACTACCAAGGGTTATGACAGCATAACCCTATAGAAAGGAGGCTATAATTCCCAGTCAAAAGTTGTTAGGACAAACAGAAAATTTGTAAAGTTGGGGCAGATATCACAGCTCCAGAGTGACTACACAATCAAGCTATTACTCAAAAATGGCTGCTAAGACAATGAATAGATATCCCATAGGTTCCCAGTCCAGCTTTTCACAGGTTTCCAAGGGTTCCAGCCAACAGGCAGCCCAATCCATTTTTGACAAATGTTCAACAGTATTCTTTTTGCGTGACCTATCCCTCAGCCTTTCCTGATCTCAAAATCACAGCAGTTCACCTGATAGCTCTGGACTTGGACTAGATACAGTAGTTTAGGGCTGAAAACATTTACTTAATTCTGACTTCTTAAGCAGCCACAAATTACCAAATGATCTCCTCCTGTTCACTCCTCTCAACAGTCCTCACCCCGCCAGCCCCCATCTCAGCTCTTCTCTTTCATCTCACAAAATCTCATGCCTTTGCTGCTTCTCTGTCCTTTCCAGATCTGTCTTAACTTAATGGCTGTGTGGAGGTAAATGATCAGATTCTGTGCAAGCTTCAAGGAGAGTTGCTACCAAGAATATGTTTGTCAACATGTTCTTATTAAGCATGATGTGTACTTGCCCTGGTAGCACTGTGCTAGGTACTCTAGGAGATACAGCAGAAATGCAAGGCATAGGCTTGACCTCAGGAAGCTTATAAATATTAACCTCCTCTAATAAACAGCACCTCCCACTCTACTATGTTCTAAGGAAATGGTTAGTAAATTCCATGTGTGGAAAATGATGTTATGGTGTAATATGGTGACAGTAAATGGATGCTAAATAAATTCCCTATATTCCCAACCCCAACCCAGCAAAAGCATTAAGTATCTCTAATAATAAGAGGGCCTTTGAATGAGAAAAGCCATCAAATCATATGATGGGATCATCAAAGGCATGTGTATACACAGATGAGTCAATGGCTTTTCTCTAAATCATGAATCTGAAGTCCTTTTGCTAATTCTTGATAAGTTGGCCAAGTTCAGGCTATGCGTCCTTTTAAAAAACTCACATCTGTTTCTTGTAATTCATTAAGTGGCAAAATGCCACTCTCCTGGTTCTGTGCACCTATTGTTTAACTCGGCTCTGTTTCCAGCAGTCTGAATAGTGTTCTTTCAGATGGACAATGTGTTTATTCATGTAGCTGTAGCTGTTCTGTTATATGAGAAGTGTGTCTTTGAAACAAACTTATAACGTCTGGAAGGAAGAAAAACACCCAGAAGAAAACAATTCAACATATACCATTTTTTCTTAATGCTCTTTGCCCCCTACCCAAATATTAAACACATCCTACTCCTCAGCATGTCCTTATGAAAGATGTAGTTACCAAAAGAGTAGTAGACTATCCTGAGATTGAATCTAAGTGGATTAGCTTCTATTTCTTATTGCTCAAACATTGATAGACCTTCTCAGGATGCCTTGGCCCTTATGAAAATGCTTCTGCTCATCTTATAATGCTAAAAATGGCAAAACAAACCCTCTAGCTCAAAGAAAATGAATATCTTCGTTATCATAATTTGTAGTAAAACAAATCACTCAAGGCACCATTTTGTAGTGCAGGGAGCCTAAGATTTTGAATGGCAGTATGGAAAAAAATCGGAGAGAACTTCCTGATGGAATATGTCAACAGAGATGAAGAGAAGGACAGTGGGGTCCACCTGATAAGAATTCGACATGTGAAAACTTAATGACTGCTCTTGGGAGAAGAGAACTTATGACCTCTTGAGTCCCTCCAAGCTCTAGGGTTGAATGATTCCATAATAATAATGTGACTGTTTTTGAAAAGTATTGCAGTGACCAGATTGGCCAAGGAGATAACATGAAGGAAAATCTGAGTAATGAGTGAAGCTGCCTGTCAATCATAAAGGAATTCAATAGGTGAAACAGAAAGAGGTCTCTTGAGAAATGGTTGGCCACAGGGTGCAGCACCTCATCACATTTCTTGCTGGCGAAACGCTCTTGCTTTGCCTAGAAGGGCTCGTTTGCTGAGCTTTCACAGATGTAGAAATATGGACTCAGCAGATTACAAAACCAATTGGCAGTTTCAATCATGTCACTTACAAGAAGAATTTGATAACCAATTCAGAAATGAATTGTGCTCCTTTCCTCTCTTGATTAGCACACCTCACCAGACCCATTCTGACTGTTCCAAGTGTGCGGTCTCAAGTCTAATTTGTTATGGAGCCTATGTACTGAGTTCTTTCCAGAAAGCAAAGCTCTGAGGTTTGGGGGGTGGGGGGGAGGAGGGAGGGAGGGAGGAGAAAAGGGCATCTATTAAAAAATCACATGACTTTCTTTTCATTCAATAATAAAAATTAATGTTCTAGCAAGAAGGAACTAGAATACAGCCCATGTTGTATAAATTTTACCTGCTTATTTTAAAACTTACAGGACAGCAACTATATTAACATTTATGTTCCTTATCAAATATCTCACAAAGTCAGCACCACAATAAAATGAAGCTGAAAATGATTGATCAAGTAAACACTTCCTGTATGAAGGTCTGGGCTAATATGAGCCTTTTTCTTAACTAAGTTAATTAACATCCTTAAACCTTGAACTTCTCGTCTCTAAGCCATGACCAGCTTGGCACTGCTTACTTCTTAGGGTAGTGATGATGATCAAAGGAAATACCATTTTCTTTGACTACTTGCATTTCAGCTATGTACATGAAAACGCTTTTAAAACAGACATATGTTCCTTAAGTGGAAGGTGGTGAGAAAATTCAAGCCCGGAAAAGTTAAGTGGCTTGTGTGAAACTGGCAGGTTGATTAGTGATGGGTCTGGGACTCAGAGCTAGCAGTCTTTATTTACAATTCAGCAGTATTTTCTCAGGAGAGTCTGTCATCTTTAAAATTTCTCCTTGTGAACCAATTGTGAAACCAAGAGAGCAATTTGAAAAGACATGCTTTAGAAATAAGCACTACACTCAGGTCTTTACCACCCAAAAGGAATGGAAAGAGTGTAACATCACAATGTGGAACAGATCTATTTGAAGTGTCCTCTTCTAACTAAAATGACTGAATATTCTGCTTTGAAACTAATGTTTGAGAAACATGTAGACACAGTTCTAGGTGGTCCTTCTCTGGGTGACACACTCCCAAGTCATCCACCAAGGAGACGTGAATTTCTGCCTGCTCTTCTGCTACCCAAGGCCTCCTCTGGCATTGACCACAAGCCAGGTCTTCTTCCAGCCACTGGAAGAACTCCATTAATGGAGTCTTGTGCTTGAGGTTTGTTCTTTAAATGTGCAGAATTCTAGATTACAGCTTATTCTTATATCATTTCCTGGGAAGTAGGTTGCAGGTCTATACCTAGTAAATAAAGACCCTACAAGCCTTTGAGGTTCCCTCTTATATTGGTCTTAGTTTCATTCAACTCCATTGAATGATTATAGCCCCATTTTCATATTCAATCAGGCACTCATTCTACTAGAGATATTTACTGAAAACCTACTCTGTATCAGTAACTGTTCAGTGTCCAAGCCGTTAAAGTGGAAAAAATTGGGCAGAGTGAAAAGAATACATTCTCAAGACCCTGACACCACCAATGACAACACACCAATCCCTGTACATTGTAATTTATGTCCAGGATTACACTCATAATTGGCCAAGATACAACTTGTTCTACATAGTTCATTTCCCGGACACAGGGACTTGAGATGTCCCTTCATATGAATGATGACTGCTCCTTGATCTACCTTCAGGCTCTAACAAAGGGAGGAAGGGAGGAAGGAAAGAAGAAATTGATCTTAGTAGAAGTCAGTTACCATTTTCAATCTAACTCTGGGTTTCTTTACTCTTAAGTTCAGCTCTTCTAAATTACTGAGCCGAATCAAATCACCACACCCTAGCCTAGCGTGTGCGGTGACAAGCAACTCCAGCGGACCGCCTTGTACTTCCTACAGATCACACTCTGTGTCTATTCCCCAGATTTACTCAATGTGGGCAGCAACAGCACAGCTTACTCATCCTGGAGTTTTTTGCTTGTTTCTTTCTTTCTTTTTGCTGATGCACTTGCACACAGCCAGCCGTTTATCACCTGACATTTCTATAATTTTGTTTTTCCTCCCCAAGCACACCCCTCTACACTTGTTCTTAATGGAAATTCACCTTGTTTATATCTGAAAATCTCTGCAGCTTCTCAAGGTCGCTCTGAATTCTAATGCTAGCTCCATAGGCTTTCAGACCTAGAAGGGACCTTGGAGGTAGCGAGTCTGACCAGCCCCCTTCCACTATAGAGAAGGAAATGGGGATCCAGAGGCACAGAGGACATTTCCAAGGATCTGTGATTTATCAGTTAGGATCTCAGCACAAAGCAGAGTTCATCTCAGATGGTTCAACTGAAGAAACTTGAATAAAGGGACTTCTTACAGAGATGTGGACAGCATTAAGGGCAAACAGTGGTTGTTGAGATTCCTCAGCAACCAACAACCACAGAAATACTTTATTTTCCCTAGAGCTTAAGGAAAAAAGGGAAAAGTAATGACCAGAGCTCAGTGAGGGCAGGAAATTAGGAGAAGAAGCCACCCAACCAGAGCTGAAGTCAGGGAAGGACACAACTGCTGCCCTGGATGCTGTGTCAAAGCAGGGATGACTGGAAGAAATACCCCAATCACTGTCTCTCCAGGCCCATCTCCTGCTGGTGCCTTCCATCCATCGTGATTTCCAGAGGGCAAGGAAGGCAGGTGTTGTGGTCCATTCAGGTCAGCTTTCCCCACACAGAGCAGAGTAGGAGAGCATGGAGAGTAGATTTGGAGGAGAATAACTAGGGGATACAGTGAATTCAGTCACCCAAACTAATGCACATGTCCATTTTAACCAGTATCAGTCTTATTTAAAAGGCTCTATCTGCCTAGCAAATATTTGCTGAAGGGGAAATGAAGGAAAGGTGCAAGAAAGGAAGGCAAACAGGAAAAATGTAGACCTGACCTGTGCCAGGCACCGTGCCAAGTATTATAAGGGGTCATGAAGAAATAATACAAGTATTCTGTAGTCATACAGTTACTATGTATATTGCTGCACAACACAGCTTTTAGCCCATGCCAGGCCCATGCAAAGCACCTTATAAACACCAACTCATTCAATCTGCAACCTCGTCCTACAGAAGAGGAAACAGAAGCATAGAGTATGGAGAAGGATTAGCCCCAACCCCCTTGCAGCAGAGGTCATGCTGTAACTATTACCCCACACTGCCTCCATGAAGTAAAAGTCTCTTGGGGAATTCATTATGTATTTGGGGACACAGTAATATTAATGCATGGGTACTTAATTATGAGCATTAAACAATAACAAATTACATAAGTACAAGACAGTGTAAGAATAAGTCTGGGGATGGGAGTTTAGCTGGGGCTAGCGCCATCAATGAAGAGACCAGAGTGGCTCTTAAAGGGTGCTTAACCCATAAATGGTTTCAGGCAACTGCAAACCCACTGGGGCAGAGCCAAGAGCAGAACAAGGTCTCCTAGCTCCAAGCAAGGACTACTAGTCCGTTTACCCTTGACAATTCACTTTTCAGGGCTCCACAGACGTTTCCTTGGAGACAGGCTTCCAAAGGACAGATCTGGTACCTCACTCCGCAGGACAGGACCTTAGGGGGTCACCTTGGCCAGCCTCCTGCCCTCAGGCCAGGACATATTGATATGCTCTCTTGTCAAATGGATCAATTTTTCTGCACTCATTTTCTTGATTCTGTGGAAAAGCCAGTGACCAGTATTTTTAAGGAACTGAACATAGACTTATAAATCTATGCACAGGAAAGCATTCAAACAATGGAATACAAGCAAAGTAAGATCAACCTTGTATATTACACATTTGTCTCTATTATCATCACTTCTGAATATAATTTAGACTCCGGGTGGATGGTACATTTGCTTTCTTAACCGTCTCTTAGAAACATGAAGTATTTAATAAGAATATTAACAGAGGTCCTTTCGTTCAAGGGCAAAGCATGTAATTTTCTTCTCATTTGCACATGCATTTTGACCTTGAAGGGACTAGACATCACATTTGGTTTTATGTTATTGCTGTGTGGTTTTCCAGTTAGGTTTCTGTTATGTTCTGCAAATAGAAAAACCAGCCCGTATTTAATTGAATACCTATATATTTCCACAGATGGTCACAGAATATTGTAGAGTCTAGTGGATAAAAATTTTGCTGCATGTTTTCAATTCATGACTTAAATTTGTGTTTCTACCACATTCTTTTTTTATTAAAAATTTCCATTGACTATTTTGTTTCCAGAGAGTGAGATTATAAAATAATTCTCTCAGTTTCACTAGGCATAGTGATGTCTGATTTGAAAAAATTTATAGGTTAGCCAGCCAAGTTAGACAGCATTAGTACAGCTGTGACTGATGAAGGCAAAAGTGTTAAGACAGTTGGCAAAAGTCAGATTCATCCAGACTAGTTTGATCCCAGTGTATGTAAAGCACCACACAAGAGGAAAGCTTCTGAGGGTGGAGTCCAGGATTCCACTTCCCCTGATTCTTTTCCTTCCCCACCAGCTGATGTTGACGAGGCTCCAGCAGGCCTGCCCCAAACCAATCTGCAATATGACCCATTAGAATTCACTCTCCCGGGCTTCCCTGGTGGCGCAGTGGTTGAGAATCTGCCTGCCAATGCAGGGGACACGGGTTCGAGCCCTGGTCTGGGAAGATCCCACATGCCGCGGAGCAACTGGGCCCGTGAGCCACAACTACTGAGCCTGCGCGTCTGGAGCCTGTGCCCCGCAACAAGAGAGGCCGCGATAGTGAGGCCCGCGCACCGCGACGAACAGTGGCCCCCGCTTGCCACAACTAGAGAAAGCCCTCGCACAGAAACGAAGACCCAACACAGCCATAAATAAATAAATAAAAAAAAAAAGAATTCACTCTCCCTGGCTCTGAATCCAAGTCTACACGTTAGAAGGAAAATCGTGCTAAACCTCCTTTCTATCACGTGCTCCCTGGAACACCAGCTGAGTGCTCCAGGAAGCCCACAAAGCAAATCTAGCTCCTCTTTCACATGACAGCCCTTCATGTCTTGAACACAGCTCTCGTGCCCGTCCTAAGTCATCTCCTCAAGCACAAATTACAAACACCATGAGCTCTCAAATCGGCACGAGGCCAGTCCAGGGTGCTTAGCTTCGCACAGGCGTAAGGCGCTCCATTCAGCAGTTCTTTTGTGATGTTCCCCATAATCAGCTTTCACCCCTGCACAGTGCCCACCCCGCCCCACACACATACCTGCCTCCACCACCACCCATCCAGAGTGGAACCATTGCCTTTCATATTCATTCCTGGCAGGGAAGGGTTTTTTTTCCAGTGGTTCCCACACTTTGACTTCTGGTAGGAATTACATCTAGGTGGCTACCTCAGTCACAGTCTCAGCTGGATGGTCCCCTGCTTCTGACCTGGGCTTCTCTCAGTCTTCTATGTGGCCTGTGGCATTGGGTCTTCCTTGACAATTTTGTTCACAGAATATTGGTCTACTTCATTTGCCATTTGGGGGGAACTCCAGGCTTCTGTCTTTTGATTTCTTTCTTTTGTTCTCCTCAAAGGGACTCATTGATATTTTCCAGCACCCCTCAGCCCCAACTCAGAGACTGTCCTTTCTCTTTTCCCCCATCCCCCCAATTCACCTTCTATTCCAAGCTGATTATTATCCTTCTAGAAACTAACCCCATTCCAGGGGTCACAGGTATACATGCAAGGTCACTCCCGCTGACTTCCACTGGTCATTACTTTCTTTTACCTCCAGCCTGTTTTGAATGGGGAATGACCCCACTTACAAGGAGCATGCTATGGTTATGCGAGAATCGAATCTTCCCATTGGCTGTATTAATGGTTTCCTTTTTCCCCATTTTTGAGTGAGAAGCTCTAATACCCAAGGCCAGCCAGCAACATTGCTGCATGGACTTCAGCACCAGTGCCTGGGAAAGCAGCTACTGCGTAAACTGTGGATTGCCACCCATGGTCCACTTTTAAATGTCTTCGATTTCCTGTTTTCCTCTTTCCCTGGTGACAATTCTCAGCTGCTGGAGCTAATCTCATAATGAACACCTTCAAAAAGCCTTTTAAAACACTTGTTTTGAAACAGTTATTCAAAATAAGAATATTTGCTTATTCCGAAACCCAGGTGTAACCCCCATGAAACACGTTTTGCTTCTCTAGCACTTTGGTCCCCATTCACTTTCCATTTTGCCCTTTTCTTTTTGCAGATAGACCCCCAGAATTCAGACATGGTCATTTGAAAAGAGCCTGGACTTTGGAATTCAACATTAGTTCTAATCCTGACTCTGCCACTTACTAGCTGTGTGGGACTGGGCAAGTAATAAAACCCCCTCAAACCTCAGCTTCCTCAACTGTAAAATGCTGATGTCAGTATCTCTTCTCCAGGGATCTTGTGAGGATTACTTTAGCTAATTTACACCCATGCAGTGTTGAAGCCTTCATGAGTCGGTTTCCTTTCCCTCTTCAATCCAAATAAGGAGCTCATGAACTGTATCCAGCATGGCGGTTTCCTCAGTAGGAAAGCAACACTAGAGAAGCTAGTCTTCATTCACAAATCCAAGCTTCCTGTCCTTATAGTCATGGTTAAGGATAACTTTGTTGTGCCAGGGGCAAACAGGTGCTCACGGGAGACTAAAGACTATGTCTGACTTGCAGTTAACTACAAGGAAGGAAAGCAAGGCTCGTGTTCAACGCGTTGAAGAAAATAAGATGACAATGGGATGACTACTGAACAAACTAAAATGCTGTCAAGGTGAAGCACGAAGAAAAAGGCAATGTCCTCAGAAAAGTGTAGTTCATGAGACATCACTTTCGTTGCGTTCTAAAATTTGAAGTCACCTCCTGAAATATATTTCCTACAATTTCTCCCAGAGAGAGCCTCCTCTTTTTGTTAGAATAGATAATATCACTTTGGGTGACTAATATCATGTTTTTAAAACAAGGTTGGTTGCTATGGTAACCTGATGGCATGTGATAAAAAAAAAAAGAACATGTGTCATTTCACTGGGTTGTTCCGTGACTTCCAGCAGAATTGAGAAGCTTTCTCAGGGCACTGTAGGCTTTGCTGACAGAAGGTTGGCAGCAGTTGTTTTGTCTTCTCTTCTGCTGCATCCTTCTGCCGGATTGCTGAGGATCACCCGAGACCCTCTTGCTAGGGCCCCGGAAGGTTAAGGGAGAGATAGAAAAGATGGAGCCGACATCAGGCAGGAAAGAGTAGTAATGGTCACACTGAGACTTAACAGAGCAGCTGGGGTGGAGGTGAGAAGAAAAACAGGTTTTCTAGAGGTAGCCTGGGGTGATGGCAGTGATGGTCCAGAAGCAGCCTAAAAAGGACAGTCCCTGAGCAGGAAGGCTCAAAGTGTCACCCACAGCACAGCCCTGATGTGAAAATCTACAGACCTGTCTTCTCAGACTTCGTGACCTTGGACAAGTTTCCTAATGTCTCTGAGCCTCGTTTTCTTCTAAAATGTGAAGACAATTTCCAAGGTCCTCTCTCCAGTCCTAATCATCTGTGATGGTAGGATCCTGAGTTAGACCAGGGCATCTGAGAGTAAGATCTCAAAGACTCACTGAAGAATTAAAATCCCTCAGGCCCTGCCTCAGATCTTATAAACAAGAAGCTCTGGATCTGAGGCACCTCAATCCACATTTTTTCCAAATGTTCCAATAATTATTGTGCACACTCAGTGTAAGAACAGCTGTAATAGCGTCCACCCACAAAAGCAAAGATTTCCAAGAAGGGTCTGAATGTCAGACTCCTCACCGTATAGAACAAAGTGAGTTGACCTCTAAGAAAAAAATTTAGTAGATAAGTAACTGCCACCTTTGTAGGACCCATTAGCCCCCAGCGATACTGAGCATCCATCCACCATGTGCCCAGGAGTGAGAACAGGAGATTGTGTTAGTACTGAAACAGCAGCCCCGGTCTCAGGCTGTTCCTGCCCAGAAACTCATGGTGGGGGGGTCTCCAGAACACTTTTTATTCACACCATATTAAGGTACAAAGTTTCTTGCTGATAAGGTTGTCAGATCAAACACAGGGCATCCTGTTTTTGGGTTTTGGGGTTTTTTGTTTTTTTTTCTTTTGGTTGAATCTGGCAAACCTACCTATTAACTCCTATCCCAGCCTGTAGACAAGGACACATAAAAGAGGAAGTAAAGAACCTTTCCTCCGTCTCCACCAATAGCATGTGTCATCTTTCTGGTCTGAACAAAGAAAATTGACCTGAGCTGAGAAAAACAAATTTATAAAATAAAACAAGGTCTCTAAGCCGCTTAAATCATCGCTCTAATCAGGTGCAAAAGAGAAGTAAAACAATAGAAATAGCTTTCCAGAGAAAGCCAGCTTCTCCTTCACTTTGAGAACTCCAAAAACAATAACTTAAGTGTATAAATTCTTAACCTTCCCGACTGGTCTTGCTCCAATTAACAGCACAGTGACATCAACAGTTTGCAAGTTTTGGTCCCAAGTAAAGTAAGTGCGTATCAACTGTGGAGACAGAAGAAGGTACAGACTCAGTATAAAAATATAGTCAGTTTTAGCAGCAACCCACAGTTCAAAAAACAGAGAATAAAAATGAGAATTCATCTCCCTCCTCCCCAAAAAAATATTGGAAGATTAGATTGAGATAAAAGTAGAATGCGTGGGGCAAAGGGAGCCAGAGGGACCTCACATTCCAGTCTTAAAAGCTTAAGCTGAGAAACAGATTGACCTACACATAATTCTCTTGGTCAAAGAGGAAGGAGATTAGGCTTGAAGCCACCTTCAGAAGCACAGCCATGTTCTGCATAGAAGACATGTCCCTCTCATTGTCCCAGATGTCCTAGCTCCCCAACTCTCCAGTATACTTATTTTAGCATCTATTGTGTGTCTAAAGCTGTGATGATGCCTATTTTGGAGAAGTTTCCATCCAAGCTAGGGAGAAAAGCCATGCACATCTGAAATTATTAGAGACGAAACTGAATATAGCTGCAAAACAGAAGAGAAAAATCCATGTAGGCTTGAAGTCTCAGCACATATGATGGACGAGGCAGAATTTGAAATGAGTGTTTATGGATGCAAAAATGAGGGATAATGATATTTGGGGGTGATGAATAGGGAAACAGGAAGTGGCAGAAATAAGAGTACCATATTGGAATAAGGGAGATGAGCAGAGTTATGTGCTGGGAACTGGTAAGAGTTGGGGTTGACCCAGGCAACCCCTGGTAGCTCTCTCTTGCTCCTCTTGTCTCCACATTCCTACCTGAGACTAGTGGTTCCAGGAGGAGGGGCACAGTGGACCCCTCCCCTCTCAGCCACGGTGGACCAAGCCTCATTTGATGATGACTGGAGTCTTGGGGCTTCCCCAAGACCTTGATCCCAGAGATGGTGATGGTGATGAAGGTTGGAAGGCCATAAAGCCATTGGTCCTCTGATCTGAGGGCAGTGCATCTCTCGGAGTATTGCTGACAATGGATCTACCCTCATAAACAAGTTAGGGATTAGAAAAGGCTTTCCTTTGGTCCCCAGACACCTCTACCCCATATTTGCTTTCCACCCTTTCAGGTCACAGTCTTTCTTGCCTATTTCTTCTACCATAGGAGAAACTCTTTGAAGCCAAAGAGTATTTTATTAATATGTCTTCAAAATTGAGACTGAGTGAAGTAGGCAATGCTTAACTCAATGAATAGCTAATGGTAGAATTTCAGATGATAGTAGAGGAGATATTAAGCTTATGTAAAGTAGTCCATTGTCTAATGGTGTCTGAAAGATGCCCAAGAGATCCCTTGCCTAAGGCCCTCTGTCATTTAGATCTTCCATCAACTATGGAGAAGAATGATCTCTCTAAAGACATTTGGAGGAGCAGAAATGGTATCAGACTATCCATTGGGCCTCATAAACTGTGTGTTTCTTCATGGCTTCCAATCAAAGACCAAGAAATCAAGAGAAACAGTCTTCTGCATAGTAGGAGCTTATTCTACGTAAGTGCCATTACCATATTTGGAAGACCTATTTCTTTTTATTTAACACATCTTTCTGGAATGCTCACTATGTGCTCTCTCATTTGTTTGTTAGCACTTGCTTGCAAAAAGAGAGAGAGCTTTAGTGAGCAAGAGAGAGAGAGCTGCCTGAACAGCAATCCTCAAAACCTGGGGGGTCTAAGAAGCACTGAGGAGGCTGTTGGGAGAGCAAACTCCTGGCCCCATCGCCCAAAGGTTCTGATTCAGTGCATCTGAGGTTAAGCACTTGAATCAGCATTTTTAGGAAGTGACCCAGCTGATTCAATTATAGGTGATCCCTGGCCACCCTGAGAATCGTTGCGCAAAACAACAACAGGATGTGGAGGTCAAGAATGAGAAACCTTAAGTGGAAACCAACCAGGCTGAGGCTACATGCTGGTTAACCAAGAATCACAGAGGGGATGTGTTCCTCACATTTGTGAAAGAGTCCCTCTGGAAGCCGCAAGGGAAAGCTCCGTTTACTACAGAAGCAGAGCAAAATGGCTGCCAGGACCACGGTTGACAACACTGGAGTTGCCATGGCAACTGTAATCAGTGCTCGAGTAGAGCTGGGAAAGGTCTGGGTGAGAAAGAGGGGGTAAAGAACCTGTGCTAAAGAGAACGCTGTGTGATTTATCAAGGGCTGCTGTAGCTGTGGTAGCTCGCTTCATATCCCAAACAGTGGTGAAGCAATCAAAAGGACAGAGGATGAATTCCTTCCAAGAATGGCTTGCAGGTAAAGGGCTGATTCATGAAGCATTATTTGCCCTTTTGGGTTTTTTCGATTTGTTCTCAGTATTCCTAATATTGGAGACTCAACCAACTGCTAAATGAATCAATCAAAAATAAACTCAAACACGATACTCACATATAAGGAACGTCAAAAACAACTCTGGAAAACGACCACCACAGATTTTTATTTAATTAAAAATATTATACATGTTGTTGCATTTTCACGGAAAATATCAAGTTAAAAAACACCAACAGTGTTAGTTTTCAGAGCCCTTCGCATCCTGTTCTGCCATCTGCTGCTTTTTTCTGTCTGTGGCATTAACCGTGTGTAAGGAATTGGGGCCCCCATGGAACTGGAGCTTCCTTGAGGTTCATACCCACAAGACTCCTGAAATGAGCCATTTTCTCGATGATGAAGGTGCTCTATCAAGTTAACTCAGATACCACCAGCTTTGGCTTCCTTGCAAACCAGTGGAAAGAGTTGGCATAAAAGCCCAAAGCCCATGTCAACACCAATTCAGCCCAACACGTCTGCAAGAATCAGCTATGACCTTATCCAGTTTCCAAGCCAGTTGGCAAGTGACCTTGTACTCTACCTGGTGTATTAGTGTCCTGAGTCTCTCCACAAAACTTCCCCTGAACCCATGGTGGGAAGACACTGCCATATAGTGTTTATACTCAAACTACCAGCAAATACACAAAAGCACATGTGGCCCCCATGCACAATACTATCAAATAAAAAATACATATTGTTACAATACAACCTTTGGAATCACTGGCTAAAATATAGCCATGTGAGTATTTTTAAAGTCTTTATGTAATTATATATTTGTTAAGAAAAATAACACAGCATAAAAATTTTACTTGAAAACGTCATTTCAGCTATAAACTTCTCACAGGTAAATACAAGATGTATACAATACCATCCTCTCTCTTACTTCTTCCTTTGCTTTCGTGGGACTGTACCATTCCCTAACTTATGTCCTTGACTCCACATTGTAATGCTGCATCCCCATATTGCTCCCAAGTGATGTTTTTCCTAAAATTGGATCAGATGTGACAGAACCAGCCCGGCTCTGTTTTTCTGCTCTTTTGTTTTAAATTGTAGTACGCTTAATTTGGGTTCTGCATCCTGCTTTATATTAAAGAGAGATGAATCCCCCAAAATACACAAACAAACAAAAATAACTGGATAGCAAAAAGTTAGAACTGCCTCAGCTCTTACAAATTGGAAAATAGTCTTTTTTCTTCATAATGGTCTCTCAATTGATGGGAATGAAATAAGGCTGAAATTGCTTTTCACATTCTGGCTCTGTTGGGGGCATTTTCACATAGACCCCTGTAGTAAGAGGACTTCTTTTCTTCAGCTGCCAAACAAACATAAAAAGAAACAGTAATTAGTATTGAGGAATACAGAAGCCACTTCTAACTATAATAGGATTCAACAAATATTGGGTCCCTACCCCACTGAAAAATAGATGTTCACAACATACAGAATTATAAGCCCCAGGAGATTTTCTTGATTCAGCTATTAAAATTCATTTCGGGTAAATAACTCTGTGCTATTGACTTAAGATAGAAATCATTTTCCCTGACTGGGAGATAGCAGAAAGAAACTTCAAGAAAGCTTTAGAAAGAACACCCAAAATGCCTATGATAATGGACTGGATCTTGTTTGTGAAGGGATGAGCTTGATAAGATAATAAACTTCAATTATTCTCTTTGGGAGCAGCATGCCTCATCTCTACTCCTCACATACTCTTTATTACTTTTTTCTCGGTCCACATTAGTTCCCAGTTTTTATCACCTCAGTAAATTGAGGTCTAGTCTAGTAGTTAGTGTGGCACTTTGTAGCAAATGAGGTAGAAGGAAGCTACAGCAACAGAACAGATTGAGTAGAGGATCTTGGAATAGAGTGTAGGGGTGCGGGAGGGAGAGAAGGAGGGAGTAAGGGAGTGGAAGAGAAGGGGAGGGAGAGAGGAAGGGGAGGGAGAGGTTTGTGATGGCAAAGCCAGCCTCAGGCAAAGGAGGTTGCAAGCGACTGTCAGAAATCTTGACAGAAGTCCGGATTCCATACCTCTGCTTCTTCTACAACAACTGTAGTAAATGAAAACTGGGTTCTCATTTACTGGGTTGGAGAAGAGCGTAAGGCTTGCCAGTCGAGCAGACTGGGTAACAGGGAGCCCTGGGCAGGTGTTATGTGGACGCCTACAGCTTGGTCAAGGAAGGCTCAAGTAGGGTGGCACAGAGAGATGCCTTCCAGGTAAAGCAGAGGGACATTAACCACCCCTGTGGTCTTCTCCAGCAGCATTCTGCCCAACCTAATCTTATGTTTCAGGGTTATTAAGTACAATTGTCATGAAGATAAAGAGCAAAACAACTGCCCCGTGTTGTTCAGCTACTCAAAATGAAACCCTGTGCAAAAGCACACAAACATTCAATGTCAAACACACTCATATAAAATATTAGTCATCCTGAAACCTCAAAGGCCAATGCCAAGGGTTCTAGTGTGTTCTTTACCACTGTCCTTCTTCTTCTTCATTTATTGCTTCATCTCAAGAAAACTCGACTCAACAGCATCATTCGGCCAGTTGTTATCACTAAAGGTATTCTGACCAGGGATGGTGCGTTGTCGGCACCGCACTCACCATTTTGCTCAAAGAAACAGCTGTGATGAGGAAGCTGTAGAAAAACAGCCCTGAACTAACTGCTGCCAGGATCCAGAGGAGGAAATCAGAATCCGGGCATGGTTCTGGATCTGCAACAGAGAACAAAGCAGAGCTTCCCTGAGATGCTTTCTAAATTCTAGGGCGGTACTCCCCCCATTGGTGAGAGAAGGAAGAAGTTCAAGCTTCCAGACCTTGGTGTCCACCGCTAAATGGAATCGCTGGACCCCAGGTAAGCCTGACTCTTGGAGCTACTTTGCCAGGAGTTTCAGATCAAAGGCCAAGGCCAAATTTCATGCTGGGTATCACTCCAGTGTGAGTGCCCCAACCTGCCGGGAGGAAGAACACCTTCCCCAGCTCATTTTATTTTATAATCAGAATGCCGTTTGCCTCACCACCCATACTGAGTAGGACTACCATGCGGTATGCCAGAGAAGTCTTAAAGAGAATTCCCACAATCCTAAACATGAACGACCTGAAATCAAGGAGCAAAACTGTTTGCACACAAAGAAGAGACAGCAAGGCAAAAGGCATCATCAGTGATGCTTACCAATGACGTAAATTTGGGTCCCATTGCCCATGCCCACATAGTAGGGCGGCGGGTACATGAGCTCCACCTTGCAGATGTAGAGCCCGGTGTCCGTGGCCCTCAGCCCTTGGATGGTGAGGTTCACTTTGTTCCCACTGGAGGTGCCGGCGCAAGCGGAATCCTCCAGGAAGGTCAGCTCGTCCTCCACCATGTAGGTCGCGGCGCAGACTTCGTTCAGCTGGCCGCCTGCCTTCCGCAACACCGTCACCCGGACCTCGGCGGCTTTGCCTGACGACCCATATTCACACACGAAGCTGGCAACACCCCGACTGCTAGCCAGCGCCACTGCGGGCTGGGTCACGTGCACCCCTAAAGCAGGAAAACCAAAGGGAACTCAATGAACTCATGCTCGCCCATGACCAGGTCCAGGCAAAACCCTCGGGCCGGGCAAAGTTGATCTTTGATGGCCCCCTCCAGTTTCACCTGTCAGCCTTTCTCTCCCCACCATCAACAAACCCATCACCCTCCCCTACCCCTTTCCTTCTCCACCCACCCCAGCACCGCCTCCATCTCGCCACTGTCTTCCAGTTACTTTCCGTGAAGGTGCTTCCTTGTTGGAAAACAGTGCCTTGAAGGCAGTTGGTTGTGGCATGAAGAATACTGATGTGACAAAGAGAAGGGCTGGCTCTACCATGAAATACTTGATTTGGGGAAAGCCATGCCTCCCCCGTAGGCTTCATTTTTCCCTCACATGCAAAAGAGGGGATTAGATCAGATGACATCAGAGTGCCTTCCCACTCCGGTATTCTAAGGTTATGATAGAGCTGTAGGACCTACAAGAGTAGTAGGGGAAAGTTTGGAGGCTGAGGTATAGAGTCTTGCTTTATCCCTCAAAGTATACCTTAATAACCTCTGCCCACATTGATCTGGCCCTGGACCTCAATCGCCCACGAGGAGCTGAGCCTTGGCTCACGGTGCCGGCCGCCCCCTTCCCTGCATTGTTACCAGAGAATGAGGTATGCTGCTTGATGAAGGAAGCCACCGAGCCGAGGGCACCGGGTCATTTCCTCTGTAGGCTGAGGCAACCCTGCTGTTACTTCTATGGGCTTCCCCTGCCACTGTCATCACCTCTTCCACCGCCCTCTCTCCTTCACTTGAACACCTTGTGTTCCTTTGTTCCTTTCCCTCTGGCTTCTACAGGAGAAGGGAGGCCAGCTTTCCATACAAAAAGGCTCACATCATCTAAAAAATGGTGGCTTCATGACAAATTACTTTCCTGTAACTAACTGGGCCCCTCTCTAGTCAATCAATCACACAAGTGACACTCAAAACTTGGATTGAACCATGTCACTCATTCTGTTCAAACCCTTTCATGCCTTATATACCACTGATTACAGAAACAAATAACATTCACCGTCTCCATAATCTGATCCCAGCCTACCACTCCAATCTGAGCTTCCAGGACACCTCTTCCTGTGTATAAATCACTTTATTCTGAAAACATTAGTCCTTTCCCCCAAGCACCTGTAGTAGACAACCTGTGTCCTCAGAAGAGAGACCAATATGGCAGCAGCCATTGCCATGGTTAATCCAGAAGCCCTGGTTGGCTAGACAGTAGTTTTCTTTCCCAACCCTCATTTCTGTCTATCAGAGATGCCCTCTGAGCATCCTTTGTACTATTATAACTCCACTGCAGTACTTAATCAAATTCGGCCCTGTATTAAAGGTTTTTTGTGCATTAATCATTATATCCTGCCCATTTGTTGTGTTGACTCTAAGCTTAAAGAAGACCAAGTTTCCTGCCCTCCCCTGAGGAAAGCTCCCAATTATCACCACTGAATCTGGTTACACAATTTTCCAATATCCACCATGGGAGGATCTCAGTTACAGGTTGAGATAAATTTTCTTAAAAGTAAATTTGATTATTTCTCTGGTATTTAACTTTACATGTTCAAAACATGTAAAATAAGAAAATGTGTATGAATATTTCTTATACAGTAAAAATTAATAATCAAATATCTTTTGAGCACCTACTTTGTATAAACCACATGGTTTTTCAACCGAGAAGGTCTAGAGGGAGAGAAGGTTGAAATTCACCTTCTGGTAAAATGGTCACCATTTTACACCATTGTAACAGACCAGGTATCAACCTCTAAAGAGCTTTGTTTCATCTGAAAACTGGGGAATCTGCACTTAAAGTCCAGAGATAAGTCAGGCAGCAATTAAGTATCTTATGCCAAACAGACCTATGGCTCTTTCTTTCTTTCATTCTTCTGTTCTTTCTTTCATTCATTCTTTCTTCCTTTCTTTTTTCTTTTTTTATTTTTTGTTTTACTACTTCAAATTGCTTTCATTTTTTAAAATAATTAGCTAACTGTAGAGTTGATTAAGAGGACCTTAAAACCCTGCATTGAGTAAAGAATGCTGAAAGTTTAAACAAGCAGGCGAATCCGTTTATAAAAGTGAATCAGAGGACCTTAAAACCTTGAATTGGGTAGGAAAGAAACTTCCCATAATTTGCCTAAACCAGTGTTCTTTAAAAAGGGAAATCTTGAGCTAACCCTGATTCCAAGGCCAAATGGATTTAGGATGGTGGGTATCTTTTCTCTCTTAAATCACTTAACTTTGCAGTATTCTCTTCTAATCTTATAGAAGTGTCTGAAATTGCTCATGTCTCCCGGACCAACTCACAGGTACTCATTAAGCTCCCACTCCATGCCCAGCAAACTGCTAAGGGCTGTGTCTCTGCTGATTTGCTGCTGCCGGCTGTCGCCTGCCTGCCTTGGAATACAGAGCTGCCCAAGCCAGGAGATTGGAGTCTCACCTTTAGCTTCTGGATTTGCTATAAATCACTGCCCTTGACGGCTAAAAGAAATGAAACCCAGGTGGGAGAAACACCTTCTCCACCTCCATGCTCCAATAGCCTCACTCACCTTTAGAGAAAACGGGGATGAAGAGAAGAGAAAACAGGGCAGTACAGGGCCAGGTCCTAGAAGCCAGGTCCAGCCGAGCCCCATGACTCTGGAATCCAAAGCAAGCCATGGCTTTATGGGAGCGGTGTTCAGGTCTTCAGGAAGCAGAGCGAAAACTTTCAGGATCCTGAAGCTTTGAAATGTGTTTGAACCCACACAGAATCAAGGACTTTATATAGTTGGCTTTGATCCCAGGTATGTACTACACATGTGCACACACAGAAGGCACCTGAATTTCTAGCCTTTTTGTTTTGGTTTTACGAGAAAGGAAGCCGTGGGTTTAGCTGTTACGTCGAAAAGATAACCTCAAATACTCAAAGTAAAACTGAACAAAACAAGCCAATCCATGGATGGAAAATGCACTCAATTTGAAACTGAAGCTTCTTGTTCATTTTGAGGATAAGTGGAGAATTTCCTGGAGTGCAGGAGTCCCCCTAAGTCCCAGTTTTATCCAATTGTCTAGGCATATTTTATGACCCAATTTATTTAATTGACACCCCCCCCCCCCAAAACTGCTAAGTTGCTGGCTCTCTGAGCCCTTGTGCTAAAGACAGAATTAGCCTGGGCATCATTAATGAAAGCTTTGCATTCCACCTGTGAGGCACCATCTTTGGTATGCTTTGCAAATCAGAGTTTATTTCTCCTAGCTCCATTTAAGACTTTTGTTAAGAGAAAATACCAAAATCACAAGAAATAAATTGATCTGCCTCTGGTTTTGCAGATTAGGAAAGAATTCTGGTGCTCTTGAAAGCCTTAACTCAACAAAGACAAAACAGAATTGAAGAAGAAAAAGTCAATGAAAATGATCCAAGAAATTCAAACCTTCCATCAGAGAATAGACTTTTTTTTCCTAATGGGAAGTTTTCAAGCAGAAAATCCAAGGACTGAGGTGAAATATGACTGAAGTTCTTGAATTTATGAAAGTTGCAGACAGAGCAAATGTTCATCCTCTAAGAAAATACTAAGCACAGGAGACTACCCCACTCTTAAAACTGGGGAGTTTTCTTATATTTCAATGATGAAAGACACGTTTATTGAGAGCCTATGATATGTCAGAAATTGTGTGCGTGTAGGACTGAATGACGACAAAACAAAAATGTAGTCAATGCCTCAAAGGACTTCCAGAAGACCGACACACAAGCAGACAGTATGGTGTTTGCTTCCTGCAGCCCTTCATGGTTTCCCTTGCCCAGCCTCCTCAACACAGCAAAGGAGGCTGTGTAGAGTACGGGCCTGATGCTTCTCTTCTTAGACTATCTTCCAGCATCCCCTCACATGCCCGCTTCCTCTGCCCATCATCTCTCCAACACACCTCTTTCAGGTTTCATCAACTTAACCAACACTGTTCCTACTGCCTTCTCCCTCTCATTATCTTGTTTTATCCTCCAGGTGTTAGCTAAGGTGTCACCTCTCTCCTGACCTGCCTCTTTCCCATACTCCTCAAGCTCCTTATGTAAGCCTTCAAACCCCACCTGAAATGCCAGCAGGCAGTAACAACTTAATGGACGCTTAACTAAGGGCCAGATCCCAGTCTGAGCACTGGAGATATAAAAGTGAAAAATGTATGTTCCTAACCTTGAGAGGAAGCCACAGCAGTCATAAGGCAGATATTTAAACCCATGATCATGAAATTGTGGATAAATGCTGAAGTTGAAGTATCGCCGAAGCCATAAAGAAGCAGAAGCCGTTGGTTCAGCCTGTGGAAGTCAGAAAGTGCTTCTCAGAGAAGTAAACGCTGAACTTATTGTTAAGGACAAGGGGCAAGAGGCGGGTATTCAGACCAGAAAAACAGCGAGTGCCAGGCTAGAAAGGGCGTAGAAAGCATTCATTACAGCCAGAGAACAAGCCTAGTATGGGGATCACCAGTATGTGGCAGACTAGGTTCTTAGTCTTCAATGCACCATAAGGAGCAAATAGGCATGATTACATGCACATTATAGAGAAATTCCCACAGCACAGGAGGAGGGGTGGTGAGGATGAGTTCAAGGAGGAAGAAGATATAACCAGGAAAACCAGGAAGGAGACTATTGCAATACCACGGGCAACCAGGAATTGGCAAACTGTTTTCTATAAAGAGTCAGACCGTAAATATATTGGGCTTTGCAGGCCATATAGAGTGGGCTCTGTTGCCACTACTCAACGCTGCTGTGGTGAGGTGAAAGCAATCACAAAAATTATGTAAATGAATGGGCATGGCTGTGTTCCAATAAAACCTTATTTTTAATGTCAATCATACCTCAATTTACAAAAAATTATTTACAAAAACAGGTGGAGGGGGCTTCCCTGGTGGCGCAGTGGTTGAGAGTCTGCCTGCCAATGCAGGCGACACGGGTTCGAGCCCTGGTCTGGGAAGATCCCACATGCCACGGAGCAGCTGGGCCCGTGAGCCGCAATTGCTGAGCCTGCGCGTCTGGAGCCTGTGCTTCGCAACAAGAGAGGCCGCGATAGTGAGAGGCCCCGCGCACCGCGATGAAGAGTGGCCCCCGCTTGCCACAACTAGAGAAAGCCCTCTCACAGAAATGAAGACCTAACACAGCCATAAATAAATTAATTAACTAATTTAAAAAACAAACAAACAAACAAAAAAAAAAACAGGTGGAGGCTGGATTTGGCCTCCCGGCCATAGTTTGCCAACTCCAGGTCTAAACTAAGGCAATGACAGCAGTGGTGACAAGGTCCCTAAGGGGACTAATCCTCAAGCAGTGAGTGGATGGAGGAGTTTAGGGTGACACCAGATTTATGGCTTGGTGCTGCCAGGAATTGTTCAAATGTTTGTCAAGTTTTATCTGATTCAAGTCTCCAAACCATCCTACAAGGCAGGGATTATTGGCTTTCCCAATTTATAGAGGAGAAAACCAAAGCACTGAGAGTTAAGGAGACTTATCCAGTCCCCCATTGTTGGTAGGAGAGCCAGGATTTGAAGCCAATGATGCTGTTAATCACTATACTAAAGCAAAGGCTTTGAAGCCAAAGAGAACTGGATTTGAATCCTAGCATGAAGACTTGCTAGCTGTTTATCTGGGGCTAAGGACCCAATGACCTTCAGAAAATAGCTGCAATTCTATTGCAAGGATTTCATGAGATAATGCATGTAACGTATATAAAAGACCTATTATGGAGGCTGGCTACTCAGTAACTAGGAGTCCTTTTTATTACAGAGTCACTGAGAAAACAGAAGTGTAATTTACTGGAATAGAAAATAGAAGAAGAGCAGATCAGGAAGTGAAGATGATGAGTTCCATTCGGGCATGTTGACTTTAAGGTATCCATAGATGGTAACGTGGAGACCCTCAAAAGCAATTGCCAATGTGGATCTGGAGCACAGGAGAAAGAGCCGAGCTAAAGATATTAGCTTAGGCAACCATGAAGCCACAGGTAAAAATTTCACAGTGCCAAGGCACATGATGAGCACACTATAAACATTTTAATAGATAAATGAAGGAAAACAGTTTAACATAAAAAGAGATGAGGGTCGTCGTAGAAACTTGTAAAGAACTCTTACCAGCTCCCCTAATTATACTTTTATGAAACTATTTCTGCCAAGCAACAGTTGTAAAAACCACTGGGTGAAAGAATGCTGGTGAAAAAGATATATTCACATATATCATCCCATAGATGACTTGATAATTACAAAGAGGAGAAAATAATGGATAAATCTAGCATATACTGCCTTAATGAAGTGATCAAACTGAAGATCACCTATGATGGGCATTCTGACATCAAGTCCAGATGCAATACACTGAGAAGAACACACCTCTGTAGTATTATTGCCAAAATTGCTTAAACTGAATCTAATTATGAAAAAGCAACTAGAAAAATCCATAGTGGGAACATTCTGCAAAACAACTGGCCTTCAAAACTGGCCTTAATATCATGAAAAATTAAAAAATAAAAAACCTGAAAAACTGTTGTAGATTAAAGGTGATTAAGGAGGCATGACAACAAAATCCAATGTGTAATCCTTGATTGAAAAAATTCAACTGTAAAGCATATTATTGAGATACTTGGGCAAATTTGAATACATACTATATTTGATAATTGCATTGCATTAATTTTAAATTTGCTGAGTGTTATCATCTTATTGGGGTTATGTAGGGAAATGTCTTTGTTTGGGGGTGATATTTGCTTAAATATTTAGGGATAAAGTCTCAGGATGTTGGCAAATAACTCTCAAATGGTTCAGCAAAAATATGTGTATATGTTTGTGTCAGCAGAGAGAAAGAATAATAATAACAGAACAACAATGACAAAATGTTAACAACTGGAGAATCTAGGTGAAGGTTATATCACTGTGTGCATAATACTTTTCTTATAAATTCTTTGTAAGACTGAAAATTTTCAAAATCAAAAGTTGAAAGTAGAAATTATAAGGCCACTATTAATATGGTAGGCACTATAGCACAGATAAGGAAACTGAAATTTAGAGAGAGGAGGTGACTTGTTCAAGGTTACTCTCCATCCCCTTCCCTCACAGCCGTTCTCCACATGGGAGACAGACCCTCATAGAGGATTGGTTTCTCAGGCCGGTTAGCTTTCGGGAGGGATCGGCTGATTTGAGGCACCAGCAGAAGATCAGAGGGCATGTGGATGGAGGTCGGGGTACTTCTTCCCTGCTCTTTCCCAGCTTCAGACCCTGTCTCTGGTAGTGACAGTAGCTCTGTACAACTATGGCTTCTGTCGGGTACCCCGACTTCTATGATGCCAATTCTCACTGTTTCTTCCCCTGCTTTTTTCAGTCCTCTAAGTGGTATCAGCTTCCACTGTTGCTAGAGTCTGAGTGCATTAATATCGTCTGCCCCTGCCCTCCTTAAGACCTCTAAAATACAGTTGACCCCTGAACAATAGGGGTTTGAACTGCATGGTCCATTTATATGCAGATTTTTTCAATCATAAATACTACAGTACCACACCATGCTCAGTTGGTTGAATCCACAGAAGCAGAACCACAGACATGGAGGAAACATGGATACCAAATGTTGACTCTAAATTATTTGTAGATTTTCCCAAACTCCTGCATTGTTCAAGGGTCAACTGTAGTCCTTTCGCTGAGTCTCTTATTTGAACCACCTGTTTCCTGTAGAGTCTTTGATTGACCCAATCCCTCGGCTAGTATGTGGTGAAAACTGGATTTAAATCCTGGTCTCATCCGCCCAGTACTTCTTTTCCCCTATTATGTCATGTGCAGTAATAATATGTCATGTCATACCGGTTTGTATTTATTACAGTTGTGTGCAATTTTGTCTCCCCTATTTCAAATTCTATTGATAATTCCATCTTGCACCCTGACGCCACACCTAGCATCTAAATAGGACCTCCTTGTACATAACAGATGTTGGAGGATTTCTGCATTTGTTTTGTTCTCCACACTTTTTCTGTCTCTTGCATCTCATTTCCAGGTCTGGGAGAAGTACGAATGAGTAAGGATTCCATCAGAGGACTGACAGACACCAAGGAGCCCAGCACAGTGCTTAAGAGCATGGCTGGAGTCAGACAGACTTGAGTTCAAATCCTGACTCCGCTGCTTACTAGATGTATCCTGGGTGAGGTTTTCGAACTTCTCTGATCCCCAGCTATCTCATCTGTAAAATATGGCTAGTTATATAACCATCTTATAGGGTTATTGTAATGATGGTTATTGGCATTCAACTATGCCAATAAATTGTTGAAAACTGGACCTAGAATATAGTACGTGCCCAGTAAACGTTAACTCATCTATTAAATACAGAGAGAACTATGGATTTCAAAATTCAGTTGTTATATAAAGCCTTCTTTCATTATCAGCACTAGTGAATGGATGGTATATTAGACTAACTTCAGGTACTTTCTTTTCTAACACTCACACATTTATTGAATTTCTGCTGCTGTCAGTGTCTCTATCAGTATCTGGAACCAAATAGCTTATTATCTGCTACCTGATTAAGTCTGAAAACTCACAACACTAGACATAATCTAAGATTTCTCTATTGTGAGTTCTCAATTATTCAGTGGTTGAATATTTAAATGTCTAAGGGTATCACATCCTTGGATGTTTTCATTTCAGGGTAGGAAGGGGAAAATCAATTTTGTTATTTACTTTTACCACTCCAATTAGAAAAGAAAGGTTGGTGGTAAAGGAAATGAAAATAATTGGCTAAAATTAGGGTTCGGGGATTCACTGTGATTTCATTTCCTCACCATCTTCCTATATCCTACTAGTTTGACTAAACCCCAGACTGGTTTTGTAGTACTCTTAGTGGTTACTGGATTTGAAAGATCTCTCAAGATTTGCATAATTCACAATGATGCCTAGAGTGAAGTGCCTTCAGAATTCCAGAGGAGATATGGGTTGGGTAGGGTAACTGTGTTGTTTTACTTAATTGTAAAACTCCTCTGAATTTGTAAAGCTCATCCTGAGCTTAATTGAACTTTTAAAGGTTTTTATTTTTTCTGAACCTTCTCCTATTATCCTTTCCCCAACTGGTACACCACCACCACCCCCCAACCAAAAAAAAAAAAAAAAAAAAAAAACACCTTTTGTTGAAAGATTTGCACCTGGCATTGACTGTGGTACATACTGCAAAACATCCTTTGCTTGATGGTTTCAGATGTAACGGGAAGAATGAAAAGTCTAATATTTGCATAGCGTGCAGTTTCAGGACATCCCGTTACGTTGAGCCTATAATCATGCCTAATTAAGGTTATATACTCTGTGTTTTTATGCTAATTAGCTCATCACAGTACATCTTCTTTCAAAATCGACTTCAAAGGAAAAAGAAAATCATCTACCAAAGTGATTGCTAAAGAAGGATCTAACAATCATCTCACTGCGAAAGAGAGTTAAAGAGAAAGGAAATGATATGCAAAGTGACTGGAAAGAAATTTTAGCTTCATTACCATTAAAGGGTGAAAATATGGGCTGGGCAAGAACTTACTTAAATAAATGTCGTAGGTGAATTTTCAGTCCCTAGGAAACTGTAATCTACATCATAAAGTCACGTAAAAATGGATGGTTCTGAGCTGTGGACTTTCTGCCAATCCCTTAGCGGGGAAATAGAGTAGATTCCTGCTGGCTTTTTAGTCTACATTGTCCCCTCGCTGGGGGGAAAGTGGAAACTGTTGTCAGGGAAGCAAGCTTTATTTGGTGGTCTGGATGACAAAATGAAATGCAGGGGCTGCTTCAGCTGAAGGTTAATCCTAACCTATCAGAGCTTTACTTATGCAGAGACGAAGACAGATATTTTTGCATGAATAAATGACAAAGTCAACTGTGATTACAACCATCACAAAGTAATGTGAAGGGGGAATCTACGTTCTAATTACCCAAGCTCCTTACTCTGTATGATTGAGGGCTTTTGAATATCTTACCTCCATTTATGGATAATGATCTCATATTTCTGGTTTCAGCCGTTATCATCACTGATTATCTCTCAATCTTCTTAGCTCCTCACATCTAAAAAGTACAATTAAAGTTAATTGTGTTTTATCCTTAATCTCCTTCACCCCTGTTGCAACACACCCAGCCATGAATATTTTAAGTAAGTGACTTTATCAAAAACCAAGAATAGATGTTTTCAAAATATCAATAGGTGATACTTTCATAGATTGGATAACCGATGCTGAGAAGTAAATTGGCTTGCCCAGGATCACACATCTAGGCCTTATTCCTTCATCATCAAGGACAAATAGACAGAAAGGGAAGGATAAATAGTCCAATACTTAACCTGTGATGCTGCACCCCAGCTCTCTTCACCTGAATGGTACTCAAGAGCCTGCCTGATTCCCATTTAGGACAAGTTGAGATGGCCCAGTATCATTTCCATTTTACAAAAGAAGAAACTGCACAAGTCACTGTTTACTTGCCTCAGTGAAAGAGGAAGAAACCTTGGAGTATGACTCAAAATTGTCTTTAATGCTGAATAACCCACCTGACACCCAAATAGTTGCTAACTATAAATAGTGGACATTGGAACTGTCAACCATTCAATGGAACCCATTTCTCCCATGATATTTGTGGCTGGGTAATGTCAGCCTGAAGCACTTATTTCAGATTCTTGGTGACAGAGACAATCACTGTTTTCATATTTTGAGCTGTGTTATTTCAAGCCCTGCTGCTACTGCAGCATTTATGATTTCAGGCCATGACCTCCTCCACACATCCAGTTCAAAGGAAACTGTTATAGTCACACCTTGAATACAGAAAAGGAGCATCTTTAGTCCTTTGCAGTGTGAGTGATAGCAACTATGATGGTGGAGAAAGGTGTGTTAGGTGATAAGGAACACCATGGTTTTGCATAGCATGTTGCAGGCACTGAATCATAGAGGAAATGTGAGTTCTGCTCTCCCATTGTATAGATGGTCAACAAAGGCCCAGGGAGGTGGACTGATCTACCCAAAATTACGTGCACAACTTGTTAGTGGCAGAACAAAGATGAGAGCCCAAAAGTCCTTAACTCCAGTTTAATTCTCTTCTCATGCCTTCACCATCATTCGCCATCTTCTCAAGCCCTATTAAATTAACAGGGCTTCTGCCTCTAATTTCCTGCTAGTTTGCAACTTGAAACCCAGCCCCACCAAACTTCCTGGTGGGGCTTGGGTACCCAAAAACACAAATCAGCAAATCAGATTTTATTTAAGTAAAAAAAAAAAAATCATGGTCTTATAGCAACACTAATCACAATAGCCAAAAGATGGAAACAACCCAAGTGGTCATCAACTGATGAATGGATAAACAAAATGAGGTATATCCATACAATGTAATATTATTCAGCCATAAAAAGGAATGAAGTACGGATGCATGCTGCAACATGGATGAACCTTGAAAACATTATGCTGAGTAAAAGAAATCATACACAAAAGGCCATAGGTTATATAATTCTATTTGTATGAAATATCCAGAATAGGCAAGTCCATAGAGACAGAAAGCAGTCTATGGATGGCCAGGGAGAGGTGGGGAGAATCAGGAAATGAAGAGTGACTGCTTGATGGGTATAGGATTTCTTCTGGGGGTGATGAAAATGTTCTTGAACTAGACAGTAGTGATAGTTGCGCAACATAGTGAATGTATAAATACCTGAATCATACACTTTATAATGTTCAAAATAGTAAATTTTATGTTATGTTTATGTTTACCATACACACACACAAATATATGGTCATGCCAATGGATTCGGGTGGCATTCACCATCTTAAAAAGCATATCATTGATCTTACAGTACGTACTGGCCATACTTTTTTGTTCTTCTCTGAGTGTAATCTGGACAGAACACATAGGCAATTTTGCTTCTTTCCAAGAGTAAAAGGGATGAACTGGTAAACGTGTCATTATCTGGCTGAGGCAAGGGAGAAAGATTCTGGTTATTCCTCATCGCCTACAATTCTGACCACACATCACACTGAACCATTACCAACCAGAATCTAAAATATGGATTATTTGGCTCTGCCTTCTCCTGGGCACAATTTTCTAATTGGTTACTTGGTTGTAGAAAAACTAAATGAGATAGAGGGAGGCCATGGCAGGAAACTTTGGCTCAGTGAACTGTATTATTCAAGCATGCTTTAGGAGAAAATAATTTAGAAGCAGCTGGTTACATTTAGCAGCTTTCCTTAGCAGGCTCTATTTCATGGATTATGCTCCAAGAGGAAACTGTCTGGCCCAGAGCTTCATCCATGAGTAGGAAGCTAAATAATTGCACTTACTTGGTCACATCAGGACCTGTTGAAGGCAGCAAGGGTGATACACCATGACTAAAACCCAGGGTCTTTAGGTTTTATCTGGCACATGTGTAGAGCCCAGTTTCTGTACTCATCTAAGAGAATCATGTTACAGCAATGAAGTTGCCTTTAAAACCCTGAGGAATCCATTTCTTGTGTTTTTGTTATTTCTCAACATTATTTAAATTCAGTCTGATCACATAAAGTTCTCACCATTTCTGGTCATTTTTTTACATTGGTTGAGAAATGTTGACAAGTAGAAAATACCAGAAACATTTTTTTCCTGTCCTCCCCAAATATAAGCAGGTCAAGAAGCATTGGTCAACTATCTCCCCTGCATTTCACTCTCTGGATAAGAGAGACAGATGTGTGCTTAAAACCAAATGAAGTTGTTAGGAATTTTTGACTCACAATATAAAAAAGAGCTAAAGGAAGTTATGACTTATAAATATTAAGTCTTTGTACTGGAGTTTATTATCTTGATTTATAGGTTAAATTCAGTAACCAAGTTTATGGTGATAAATATTGTTGAGTAAATACATTTTTTTTCCCATCATTTGGAACCACTCTTTTCATTTGAGAAAATAAATCACTTCCCAATTCTCTGGCTCGCTCTCTAGATATCCAGGCCTTCTTTTAACTAGCATCATAAAATGTCTATGCAAGTGAATGCCATTTGTATAATCTGAACATATTGATTGACTTCAAAATCTCTTATAGCAAAGAAAAACTTGGGGAAACATCCTCAGGATTTTTAAGAGAATGCGAGTAAAGAAGAAGATGAAAAGAAAGAAGAAGAGAAATGAAAGACAAATGGATGGAGCTGAGGAAGGCAAAACAGAAACTTTTTTAAAATACATCTTTATTGGAGTATAATTGCTTCACAATGTTGTGTTAGTTTCTGCCATACAACAAAGTGAATCAGCTATATGCACACACATATCCCCATATCCCCTCCCTCTTGCACCTCCCTCCCACCCTCCCTATCCCACCCCTCTAGGTGGTCACAAAGCACGGAGCTGATCTCCCCATGCTATGCGGCAGCTTCCTACCAGCCATCCGTTTTACATTTGGTAGCGTATGTATGTCAATGCTACTCTCTCACTATGTCCCAGCCTCCCCTTCCCCCCTGTGTCCTCAAGTCCATTCTCAACATCTGCATCTTTATTCCTGCCCTACCACTGGTTCATCAGTACCATTCTTCTAGATTCCATATATGTGCGTTAGCATACGGTATTTGTTTTTCTCTTTCTGACTTACTTCACTCTGTATGACAGACTCTAGGTCCATCCACCTCACTACAAATAACTCAATTTCGTTCCTTTTTATGGGTGAGTAATATTCCATTGTATACATGTGCCACATCTTCTTTTTTTTTTTTTTTTTTAAAGGATTTTCTTATTTATTTATTTATTTATTTTTATTTTTGGCTGTGTTGGGTCTTCGGTTCGTGCGAGGGCTTTCTCCAGTTGCGGCAAGCGGGGGCCACTCTTCATCGCGGTTGCGGGGACCGCTCTTCATCGCGGTGCGCGGGCCTTTCTCTATCGCGGCCCCTCCCGTCGCGGGGCACAGGCTCCAGACGCGCAGGCTCAGCAATTGTGGCTCACGGGCCCAGCTGCTCCGCGGCATGTGGGATCTTCCCAGACCAGGGCTCGAACCCGTGTCCCCTGCATTAGCAGGCAGATTCCCAACCACTGCGCCACCAGGGAAGCCCATGCCACATCTTCTTAATCCATTTGTCTGTCAGGCATTTAGGTTGTAACCATGTCCTGGCTATTGTAAATAGTGCTACAATGAACATTGTGGTACATGTGTCTTTTTGAATTATTGTTTTCTCAGGACTCTTAAGGTCCATCTCTTACTGGCTGTGACAAGGAGAAACTGATCCTTACAGGCAGATGGATAAGCCTGGCTTCACATCCCACTGAAGACTTTCCATTCTCTGAATGCATGTCCTTGGTTTCTAACTTTATAGAAACTGCACAAGATACACCAAGCAGGTCATTCAAACAGATGACCTGCAGTTTAAAGTGGACTTCAGGTGTCAAGGGGTAAAAATGTCAGAATCAGGTATCAGAGAATTCCTAGAAATTCCCATATTCAGTAACATAAATTAGACATGATCTTGAGCATAACAAGGGCAGAAAATTAAAGGACCAATCCTAAGCAATTTTAGAAATTCTCTGGCCAATTTCTCTATGTCAAAATTGTATTCCTACTTAAAGATACTTTTCCCTTTATGCTACGGGAGTGTAGTCTAAGGCCCTCAACCATGCCAGCCTCTTCTCTGGCAGAAAGAGGCAAGAGGAAAAGAAGAGACTCAGCTTTCTTTAGCACAGGGAGTTCTTTTAGTTATCCACACTTAGGCTACACAGTAACATTAGAGGAGACATCGTCACTGTGTCACAAGGAGAATCCCAAGGAAATGTGAGGATGACTAGCTCCCCACAGCTCATTATAGCTGGGAAAACAAAACAAAACAAACAAAAAACAGCTCTGAGTGATGAAAGATTCAATTGCTTCATCTTCAGGTGGGTATGAGCATAAAACTGCAAATCCAAATGGTGGCAGTTCATCAAATATGCCATCTTGGAAGACTGTATTTTTCCAGTGACGCTGTCATTGTTCAAGACATCCCTGGGACGCCTCTTTTGAAATTATTCTCACTTTTGTAAAGTAACAGTGTCTTGTTACTTTACAATTATATTTTGGTTTTGATACAAAATTGGAAACACCTGGTTTGGTCACCAAGGTCCCTCAGTTAATGAAGAAATTGTTGAGGGAAAAATACCATATTCATATTCAGGCAACAAATAAGTGCTGCCTTTGAAAATGTTGGAAGGCTTGTGCTACAGGCCTTTCAATACCAAGAACATTTCCAGTAATGGTGGCATCACTAGAACAAAGGATGAGCTATCACATCTTGGATTTGAGCAGGAGATATAATCCTGTCACACAAGTCATGTGGAGATGGAGAGGAGGGCTGATTCTCTCATTACCCATCACTAGTGCTGGACTGCAGATAAGCTTCAGGCCCCTGGGGGATCAGATGAGGGGTTATTCCAAACCTTCACAAGGCACAAGTAGCAGTACTGAAGCCCAAGGAAAAGACTGTATACAGTGAGTAGAACACAAAAAGTAGGAATCCAGGTAGATAGTAACTGGATACTTCTTCATTCAGAAGGTTTCCCCACAGACTAATGAGTCCAAGGTCCCAAGATAGAAATTTTCTGGCCTCGGGGAAAGGGCAAGACAGAGCAAGACAGTCAGAAGTCTCAAAGCAGAAACTCAGTCCTGAGATCCAGACAAAGGGACTTGGAAGAAAGCTGGGCCTTGCCTGACTATGGAGAGAGCCTAGTGACTATTTCCCAAGGTATAAGCCCAATAGTCAAAACTTCTTTGGATCCAAGTCTTGGATAGTTACTAATGCTAAGCCTCATTCAGTGAAAGACTGAGAATTTTAGGAGTGAGGTAAAACAGAGTCTGAAGGTGAGGTGAGACATTTGGGAACACAGATGAAATAAACTGATCAAGACAGTTTCTTGATTATTTATATTAAATAATGGCTGATTGGATGTCCAAGGTCACTTTCTAAAGCGATCAGCACTCATAAATTCTGATACATTTATTTTAGAATATCTATCACTTTACTGACAAACCTAACAAGAAAAATAACATTTCCCTCTGGGTTACTGCCCTTAGAAGGGCGCTATTATATTCCATTGGTTGGTGGGATTTTCCAGTCACTATTTTTTTCAATTAAACTATCCAAGTTTAGATGGGTTGAAACCACACTGTGGTTTTCAAAGATCAGGCAAATTGAGACCAGACTATATTCTAAACTCCCCCATGTTCTGGTTTCATTACGTTCTTGAAACCCAGATCAATTTTATGAAAAAGTTGATTAAACTGGGCTTGATTATTAACAAACCTGACCCAGTTAGAACTTGAGGTTGGAGTGAATTCAGCTTTAATTTGGGGGTGCAGTGCTCACAGTAGAAGTGAAACTAAATGTGTGCAAGTGTGTAAGAACTGAAGAGGAGGAAAAAATTATTAAGTGATAAAATTATTAACCCAACTCTCGGAGCAATGAGTGGACAATACCTGGTAAGAATATATTTCCAAATCTAAAAGCCCAGCAATTACTCTAAGACCATAATTCAAAAATAACTTTTCTGATTAAGTGCAAACTTTCCAAGAACATTCACCCTTTATCCGAAACTGAACCATGAGAAATTTCAAACTATGTCATTGTTAACTGTGTGCATGAGAGTTGCGTTCTCAGGATGGAACTATCAAGTAATCATTGTTATTTTCTTACTACTATATTGAGGTAAGAGACAAGATGTCACTGGGGCCAGAAAAGAGAGAGTGGGAGGGTATGGAGGGAGAGGGAGAGAGAGAAAGAATGAAGGATTGAAGGAAGGAAGGAAGGGAGGGAGGGAGGAAGGAAGAAAAGAAGGGGAGAGGGAGGGAGCAAGAGAGGGAGGGAGGGAGGGAGGGGAGAGGGAGGAAGGGAGGGAGGAAGGAAGGAAGGAAAGAAGGAGGGAGGAAGGGAGGGAGGAAGGAAGGAAGGAAAGAAGGAGGGAGGAAGGAAGGAAGGAAGGATGGGAGGAGGGAGGGAGGGAGGGGGGAAGGAGGAAGGAAGGAAGGAAAGGAGGGAGGGAGGGGAAAGGAGGGTGGAAGGAAGGAGGGAGAGAGGGAGGAAGGAAGGAAGGGAGGAAGGAAGGAAGGATGGGAGGAGGGAGGGAAGTCAAACAAGCAGACAAGGATTATTAAGTCCGTGCATTCTCAGAGCAAGCCAGTTCTGACCAAACCCCTCAGGAACAGGATACCCTTTGTCAGACTGCTTCTCAGAAACATCATTTTCCTTGGTGCAGCATCTGCTATCCGGACCAAACCCCGAGAGCTCTATCTCCAGGGAATCACAAAATAGTTAAGCCAATATTGATGCCCAACTCCCATTGTTATTACCTCTCTAAGCCAGGGTTTCTCAAGCTCAGGACTATTGACATTTGGGGCCAAAATGTGATTAAACATACAAGGGTTTTGTTCAGGGAATTATCTGTGACTGAAAATCGGGAGGGAGATAAGGATTTCTGGGATAAACATCAGATCAGGATGCAAATCTGACTCCCAAGGAAAGGAAGGAGGGAAGGAAGGTTGAGTGGAAGCGCTCTAGACCCCTGTGCAGTCTAAGAAAGCTTTGGCCAGACTGTCAAGGTCCTTGAGCCGAGGTGGACCCCCTGGAACAGGCTTGCTTTACAGTTCCTGCCACACACAGTGGGAAGCAAGAGCTCAGCATAAACAGGGTGATGGCTGGCAGAGCGCAGAGCTTGGGCCCTTGGCCATTACCCTTCTTACAGTAGAGGGTCTGTGAGGCTCATTCTCATGGATGCCATAGTCCACCCCTTGTGTCACGGGGATCCACTTCTCCACAGAGGTTCTGGTAGCACCTCTTCCACAGTTCCTGTGGGCCTTTCTTCCTGAGGGAAAACTCAAAAGAGGAAGATTAATGAACAGACAACAACCCCCCATAACTGTAATTGATCTCAAGCCCACAACCAGTCTTCCTCCTCCACTCTAAATTTCTTCCCAACATCCTCAGACAGGTCTTGGTGGCTTCCCTGGTGGTGTGACCCAAACCTGCATTCCCGAGGGGTCTTAGCCTTAATAATCATACCCTTCACAGTTTGGGGTTGCTACACATGTTTGTTCACAGTTACAATGGGGCGAGATCCAAGAAGTGGATCATCTGTGTTCCACTTGTATTCTTCCATCCCACTGTGTAGAAGCAGCCGTACCCCCTCTTCTGATCAGGGTCAATTATCTCTACCAATATGGTGACTCTTCTTCCTGCCTGCTGGTCCTGGGACACAGGACTTCAAGGCATTCTCCTGGCAGCTGGGACATTGGCTATGTCTTCTACCAAGAATGTGCTCCCTTGCAGGAGCAGAAACAGGAAGCACAGAATCCCCCAGTGGGTCATTCAGTGCAAGTGATGGTAAATGTGCCCACATCTGCTTCCACCTCTTCATCCCTGGACTCGTGTTCCCTTCCTACTGGGGTCACAGCACCATATAGGAGTCTCCGACTTAATAAGTACATTGCATTCTAAAGGATGATACCCTATCCTTTCAGAGTATTTCCCCAAAGCTGGCATTTCAACTGCTCCTTTCAAAGGACATTGCAGCACCACGTGAGGCTGACTGTCTCTGGCTACAGTATGTGATACAACCAGTGAACATGAGTCCATTCCAACACCTCCTTCAATGTGAAGTGTGTCCCTTGGTCAGATGATATTCAGAAGGGAATTCTCTGCTTGTGGATTTGGCATTCTAGAAGTCCCTTGATAATAATATTGATATGAGACTCTGCAGGCAGAAAAAACAAGTTCATCCCCAGAATAGGTATCTGTCCCTGAGAGGATGAACCACTGGCCCTTCCAAGATAGAAAGGTCTCAATGCGGTCAACTTTTCACCAAGTGGCCAATTGATCTCCCCAAGGAATAGAGCCATATGGGGGGCTCAGTATTGCTAACAATTTGGACATCCATAGATAGCACTAGCTAGACCTGCCTCGGTAAGTAGAAGTCCGTACTACTGGACCAATGTGTCACCTCTCTCTTTTCTGCTCTATTCATGTGTCAGTCATACCAGTTCTGGGGTGATCAGTGATGAAGGCTGGTTAATGTTAACTGGCCAAATCATTTTATCCACTTAGTTGTTCAGTGCTTCTTCCACGGTGAATACTTTCTGGTGGGCATTAATGTATGGAACAAAATATTTGCACTCTGTGCCCTTTTCCAAATGTTTAGCCTCAAGACTCTACCCTAGGCCTCCTTTTCTCCAATCTTCCAGTCCTTTTCCTTCCAAGTCCTTGATCAAATGTCCATGCCACTGACCACACCCAAAGATCTGTACTTTCATTTTAGGCCACTTCTTCCCACACAAAGTGGATGGCTGGGAACATGACTCACAGATCTGCCCACTGGGAAGATTTTTTCCTCCTCACTGTCTTTCAGGGCCACCCCAGAATAAGGCTATAATGCAGCCACTGTCAACATTCAGCTTGCACCCAAGTACCAAGCAGAGCCACCCATAAACAAAACTCTGGCTTTTTCCCCCTCTCTCAACTGGTCATTCTGGAATATGCATTTGGTCATAAGAATAAGCTGGGGAAGGGCACTGATACAACCGCGGTGGATGACATGTGATCTGGGCCACCCGCTCATGCAGCTTACTTTTGTCCTCTAGTTCTTCTTGGGCTCAATCCCAGATATACCATTTCCAGCTTATGACTGACTGTTTTGGTGTCATATGACTTGATGGCTTGGTGAATCTAACAGAACCCGGCTTATAAAGGGCAGTTCCGGATGCATAGTCTCTTGGAGTTCTATGGTCAAGTTCTCTACCTCTATTGGCGTCCAGTCACAAATCAAGAACTATTTCTTAAAAAGTAATCCTGCAATAACATGGCCTTACTCCAGAATCCCAGAGGCCCTCATTATGATTCTCCTGCTAGAGCTTTCAATACCACTGATACCCTCTGCACATAGGGTCTGCTGAGTCATATGACCCAAGTGGCAGGGCTGATTATACTACAGCCTGGATCTCTGCAGTGCCCTTTTCTGCTTTGAACTGAATGCAAAGCTGGCAGCCTTCCATGTCACCAGGTATAGGGGTGGGAGCAATATTCTTAGATGTGGGGTGTGTTGCCTCTAGAACAGCAGTCCCCAACCTTTCTGGCACCAAGGACCGGCTTCATGTAAGACCAGGGACCGGTATTCATTTTTCCACGGACCAGGGCTGGGGGACGGTTTTGGGATGATTCAAGCTCATTACATTTATTGTGCACTTTATTTCTATTATGATTACATTGTAATATATAATGAAATAATTATGCAACCCACCATAATGCAGAATCAGTGGGAGCCCTGAGCTTGTTTTCCTGCAACTAGATGGTCCCATCTGGGGGTGATGGGACCACCTCAGCTCCACCTCAGGTTGTCATCGGGCATTAGATTCTCATAAGGAGCATGCAACCTAGATCGCTCGCATACGCAGTGCACAGTAGGGCTCAACCCTCCTATGAGAATCTAATGCCACCACTGATCTGACAGGAGGAGGAGCTCAGGCAGTTATGCGAGCGATGGGGAGCGGCTGTAAATACAGATGAAGCTTCGCTTGCTCACCCACCACTCACCTCCTGCCGTGCAGCCTGGTTCCTAACAGGCCATGGACCGGTACCGGTCCATGGCCCGGGGGTTGGGGACCCCTGCTCTAGAACTCAAAGAGGCCTACCAGATGCTGTTTCTTTTCTTTTTTGAGTTTGTGTGTATTTGTGTGTGTATGTGTGATAGGAGATACAAGATGCAGCAATTTGTCTTTAACTTTAGAGGGGATATTCCAGCATGGCCCTGAACACTGGACCCTAAAATCTGGCCCTGAATCTTCCCACCCACTAGAGCACATATGGTTTACCAAGGTCCTGCATGCCAGTCATCTCTTGCTTAACCTGTCCAATCATCATGATATCATTGATGAAATAGATCAGCTTGATGTTCTATGGGATGTTCAGGCAGTCCAGGTCTCTTCAGACTATTCTATAACAGAGGATGGGAGAGAGATAGACCTGAGACAAAACTGTAAATGAATATTGTTGCCCATGCCATGTGAATGTTGTTTCTGATCCTCTTTCCTAATTGGAATAAGAAAATGCATTTGCCAAGACAATAGCTACATACCACAAGCCTGAGTCCTTACTAATCTGCGCTAGGAATGATTCCTCGTCTGGTACAGCAGCTGCACTTGGAGCTGCTACTACTGTTGTAAACTACAGAACTATTGGGATCCATCCATTTTCTAGAGGGGACTATTCTGGTAAATTAAATGGAGATATGGTAGCAACTACCACCCCTGCATCCTTTAGGTCTTTAAAGATGACACTAATCTCCACCATCCCCTTTCCCCAAGATATGATATTGGGGGGGGGGGTCTATTATCTTGGATGGGACAGAAAGAGGGTTGGGAAATTTCAAAGGTTTCCACTTGGCCTTCCCTGCTATGATAACTCTTATTCCACAGACCAGGAAAGCTGTGTGAACTTACTCCATTTCCAAATACATCAACTCCAATTGTGCAATCCTCCAGGATTCCATTTATTACTTGGCCTCCATAGGCTCTAATTCTAACAAAGGGTACCATGGTGACACTTAGGGGTTCCAAGAATTGATGTTATATCAGACCCTATGTCCATTAACCCTCAGTATATCTGGTTATTCCCCTTTCCCCCATCTGAGTAAGTTGTCATAAGTCCCTTGGGAGAAAGACAGAGGTAATTGTCACAGTATATTCTTGCCACAGTGCTGAAGGGTCCTTCCTCCTAGGTACCTGGTCACCTCTTCAGTTAATGGATTCCAGATCTGAAAACTGGCTCAGGTCAAGGAATTGAGAAAGGGATTTTGATGTTTTATTGGAGCAACAGTCCTCAGCCTCCTGATCCTCCACTCTTGCCTCATTTTTCTTTCAGTCTCATGGCTTCCCAGAGCTCCATCATCCCCACGGATGTTAATAAGCCCAGATCTGTGACTGCCTGTCCTACCATAATCTCTGGCACCCAGAGGAGGCAACCACTGAGCTGCTGATGCCCCTCTCCCCAGCACATTCCCTATGGCCTTGGTGAATGATTTGCCCATGCCCACTTCTTCAGGGTCTTTATTCCTTCTTTTACCATCTGCCGGGGCACCTCAGGCATTTCCATGTCATGAGTGACGGCCGTTGCTTTATCCAGACTTCTAAGAGTTTGTGAGCTTGACCCATTCCCCTAACAACTTCACTAGGATGCTAATTCCCATGTCTCAAGAAAGCGCTCTTAAGTCAATTAATTCTTTCTTATCCAGTCTTACATTCCAGCCCCCTTGATCAAACAGCCTCAAAATTCAATCCCATGAGTATTCCCCTGGCTCCTGCCAAAACATGCTAGCTAATTATTATAATTCTTTAGATGTCAAGTCTCTTCCATGCTGGGTTGAGGCCCAGCATGACCTCAACCATGGTATACTGGGGTTTAGCCTTAGTTAATGGCTTGGCAGGCAGGAGAGGAGGTGGGGTCAAGTCCTGAAGGTGGCCTCTGTTATGGAGGTGAGATTTCTGCAGCATCCTTCAGCACCATAGGACTGCTAGCTCTTAATACAGAAGGTGGGCCACCTCTGCAAGCCTAGAGAGTTTGTGAAGGTTGCAGAGTCAACATCCTCAGGGCACTATCTAGATATCTTTAGCCCATGTTTCAGTATTCTAAATTTTCCCACCAGATCCCTGACCTTTGCATAATAGACCTGCCTTGGCTGAACATTCAAATGTCTTTGGAGTTCTGTGACTCTAACAATTAGGTCCTCAATCTGCCTTTAATTACATCTGTCCTTTTACTGCAGGGGATACAGGGCTCTTTGAGAGCTACCACAGAAGTTCTCTGACTTTCACACTTAGCAATGCTTCCTAACATCCTCAGTCTGCCAGTATCCTTCTGCGGGACATTAATACAACATAGTAGTAACCAGCCAACCGCACTATCTTTGTTTGCATTATTCCTTCCATATTTTTTTTTTTAATTTTTTATAGCTACTTTATTTATTTATTCATTTTTGGCTGTTTTGGGTCTTCGGTTCGTGCGAGGGCTTTCTCTAGTTGCGGCGAGCGGGGGCCACTCTTCATCGCGGTGCGCGGGCCTTTCACTATCGCGGCCCCTCCCGTTGCGGGGCACAGGCTCCAGACGCGCAGGCTCAGTAGTTGTGGCTCACGGGCCCAGTCGCTCCGTGGCATGTGGGATCCTCCCAGACCAGGGCTCGAACCCGTGTCCCCTGCATTAGCAGGCAGACTCCCAACCACTGCGCCACCAGGGAAGCCCCTTCCATATTTTTTAATAGCCTGGATCATCACACCTTACTCAGTACTCCCCTCCACGTGGACATTTTCTTAGGTCATGATTGGTGAAATCTTTAGCAATTGATCTTGTGTCAGGGACTATCTGTACTGCATCTACTAGCGAGGACTGTGTCCTTTCACCTGCTGGTTGATGGGAAAGCTAGCCCCAAATTCCAAGATCAAGGCATTTGTCTTCTCAGAAGAAACAAATGCCAAAATGAAATTAAAGATTTTATTGAAGCAGATGCATGGGATGCAATGAAGAAGGAACTAGAGAAGGCTGGGAGAGCCATCAGATTATCATGCAACTCTAATCCTGAGTGAAGATGGAAGGGAAGGAAGGTTGGTTAGAAGCTCTGTAGTCTAAGAAAGGTTGAGCAAACCTCTGGGGAATCTTCATGCTAAACACAGCTATAAACAGTGTCATGTGTCACTGGTAAACAGTGACATACCTAGGGATGCCTGCCTACGTATCCCTGCCACATTCAGGCATTAGCTGGGAGCAGCCTGTGGGAAGACTGGCTTCAGCAAAAACAGAGTGAGGGGTTTTAGAGTGCAGCATCTGGAGGCCTTGGTCAGTTATGCTCCTTGTAGATGAAGATCTGGAAGCCTGGAAGTTTGTAATTTATTTATTTATTTTTTTACTGTGAGCTCATCTTCACTGAAGTTGTTTACCGTTGGCATCCCAGGGTGTTCAAGTTTGGAGATGTCCCGATCGAGCAGTTTCTAATTTGCTTCTGCTGGAACCCTAAGTGTTTTACCAGATAAAGACTAGTTTTAATGTTATTTCTATTTGGATTACCTACTTCATGCAGGTAGTTCTAATTCAAACTCCATGCACTCACATGTAGGCTTACTTAAAGCTTTCTCAAATAACAAGCCATAATTTTCCCAATCTCCTCTTCATTGGTGGTGTGACAGTCATTCATGTTCCTAAAGTTACACAAAATAAACCAAGTCCCATATTTTATCTTAAAATCAAGGATTAATTTTATTCTAAAAGGTTAATTTCCAGCAGTGGGACCATGAGTCAAAGAATTGTATGGCTTTTGACGTACATATATAAAGTTCTGGGCAAGTCTGTTAATTTACATCCCCATCAAAAGTATATAGATTTTGCAGCTTTTCTGATATTCCTATCTTTTTTTAATATCCACTAATTTCATAAATGTGAAAGTTTTCTCATTTTTTTAGTCTGTTTTTATTAATTAGTTTTTGCTCATAAAACTGAACATTAACTGACTAAAGAGAAACAGCAACCTGAGGTACTGCTGCCTGGGGGATGTTTAATAATATTCCACAGAATGGTCAGGAGGATGAAGATCCAACTTCCCTGGAGGTTGCTGCCTGGCTCTTGACTCTTCCACATTCCTGCGCCCTGCTCTTTGGTCAGACCAATCCACTTAACCTACCAGGCTCTTTGAAACTTATTTTGCTCATGTAACTCCTTCTGCCTGGGCTGCCCTACCTTTTCATTAGCCTGGCAAATGCCTACTTTTTCCATGAATTCTTTTCTTCTTTCCCGCTCCCTCATCTCCACCCCAATAGATTTACCACTTTTTCTTCTTCCATGATGCACCTAATCAGCAATTTTTGTTAATTTACAGGTCTTCTCCTCATATTCTATTCCTTGAAGGCAGGGACCATATCATTTTTATTTTCATGTCATCAGCATTTTAAATAGTGAGTGTGCACATAGTAAATAAATAAAATGCTTCAGGATTATCTCCCAGAGGAGATGGGAACATGTAGCATAGCTTTACATTTATGTTTATTTTTTTTCCTTATCTGCCCTCTTTGCATTTCTTTTCTTTGGTCAATCAGCACACTCATTTATCCATTGTATCAGACTGCCTTCCGTTATGGTGGCTTCTCAAAGGCAATAACAAAACCTTTCCAAAAGTACAAACAATCTGTGTTCACATGTTTCGAGGTTCCAGGCAGGTATCAAAAATCACAATGAATATTCCAACAGTCAGGCACCGAGACTTTTTAAAAATCTAGATGCGGAATGTTAAATTGAAAAACATATGGACGGGGGCTTCCCTGGTGGCGCAGTGGTTGAGAATCTGCCTGCTAATGCAGGGGACACGGGTTCGAGCCCTGGTCTGGGAAGATCCCACATGCCGCGGAGCAACTAGGCCCGTGAGCAACAACTACTGAGCCTGCGCGTCTGGAGCTTGTGCTCCGCAACAAGAGAGGCGGCGATAGTGAGAGGCCCGCGCACCGCGATGAAGAGTGGCTTTCACTTGCCACAACTAGAGAAAGTCCTTGCACAGAAACAAAGACCCAACACAGTAATAAATAAATTAATTAATTTAAAAAAAAACATATGGACGCCAAATCAGAACTTTCCATTTTAACCTGGACACAGCTGTACTTTTACTAGGAAGCTGGAAGGAATGCTGGTAAGAATCACAGCTGCTCTTATGAATTTGCAACTTCCCAACTGCATTAGAGTTGATAGCACTTGTTTAGTCTCCAACATGCACAAGGAGGAGGTCCTAAATGGTTTCCAGATGTCCATGGAAAGAGATTTCCAATGGCTTTGGGCTGAGAAAAGAATAATGCTATTCTTAAGATTCCTGCATCACAGCCTCTTTACACCTTGCTTTAAAGCAACCTTGAAGTGAAGGTATAACTGTCAGGGTCACACACACACACGACCCTGGTCCCACACAGCAAATATCTCAGCAATGTTCTCTCTATCATTCCCAGAATAGTAATAGCTTAACAGTGAGCTTGGAGTGTGGGAGAAACCCCTCACTCCTCTTCCCATCTACATTCTCCCACAGTTCTAAGCCTAAGCCTCACTCACATTGGTCCAGAAGAAACATAAGGCTTATCATATGCTTGACTGTGGGCCATGACTTAACATTAGAAATGCATGAGGAACAGGGTCTGCTGGAAGGAAATCAAGCAAAGGCATCTGTGAGCTGAAAATATGTTGAAAACATATTACAACATGATAACCTAGAGTTTTGGTGACTTCGCTAAGCCAGAAAGAAGGAAAAAAGGAAAGAAAACATGTTTCTCATTTCTAGATTTGCATCATCTGGGGTAACTGAATACTTGTGCAATAGACTTCCTCAGGTCTCAGGCTCCAATAAAGCTGAATTTAAAAGATGTTGCACCTGCTCGGTCTTCCTATAGCCTATAAAATTCAGGATTATTGAAACTATGTCTATAAAGCAAAAGAGAGTCTTTAAACCAAGTCTGGTCAGGAGGGAAGGGAAGGCAGAAAGGCGGCCTGATACAGTTCCTACTTCTCTCCTTTCACTGTACAGCTCCTCTTTCAGCCAATACAGCCGAGTTCAAGTCGGCTGTTAAAGTCACTTGACTACCTTTAGTTCGTGTCCAGTCTTGTTTGGTCCTGGAAGAGGGACTAGTTAGAACTGGACATAAAATCTCGGGGAGTACTCCCATACTACGGACCGATCTGAAATACACTGAGACGTACTGCCACTGACTCCTGGCTTCCTTACCAGGAATTATTACTCATTTGTGTATCATGTAGTCTGAACCAGAAAAAAGCACCAGACTGGAGAGAAAACAACAGGAAAGATGTCATGAACAATACTTATGCAGCCAGATATTGATACACCCATACATGTTATGTGCATAATAAATGAAATGAACTTGATTTTTCTCCACACAAAATTGGTAGAATATTACTGATGACTTGGATATAGAAAAGAAAGGATAGACCGTGATGAAAAAAAAAACCAGTGCAAAGGAAGAAGAGGGCAGAAAAGAACATGATTCATAATACATAAGGCATATACTGTATTAGGAGAGCATTTATGTTCATTTTTTATTATTTTTTATTATGAAAACAATGTGGTATCTATGTATAAGTTGGAAAATTCATAAAGGCAATAGAAACTTCTATATCCATAAATAGTGTGCTAACACAGTGCTGAATGTATACTTACTAGACTGTGAACAAAGTACTCCACCAGTCTTGTTCACCACTGTTAATGAATAGTCTTAGGCTGCATGAATTGAGAGATTTTTCTATGCATACATACATATAAAATGGAATTATCTCATCACACTATTTTGCATTTGACAGTATATCATCGATATATTTTCATGTCAATATATATTCATCTACAGCATTTGCTTGTTATATTTTATGATGGTTGTTTGTACCATAACTTACACAAGGGATTCATTTTCTATCTGAGACCACTGGTAGGAGGCCTTTCCTCCCTTCTTATTCTCCTTCATCAGAGCTATTCCTCATTCATTCTTCTTCTTTTTCCTTATGTTTTATAGCAGTATTCTCATACTTTTATGAGCATTATGGCTTCCTGAAGAGTTGGTTAAAAATTCAGACACGGGATCCCTGCCCCTAGAAATATGAATTCATTTGACTGAAGCCAGTCATAAGAACCTGTACATTTAAAAAAATCCTTAATGCCATTTGCAGCAACATGGATGGACCTAGAGATTTTCATACTGAGTGAAGTTAAGTCAGACAGAGAAAGACAAATATCATATGATATCTCTTATATGTGGAATCTAAAAAGAAGGGTACCAATGAACTTATCTACAAAACAGAAATAGAGTTACAGATGTAGAAAACAAACCTATGGTTATCAGGGGGTAAGGGGGGAGGAGGAGGGATAAATTGGAAGATTGGGATTGACATATACACACTACTATGTATGAAATAGATAACTAATAAGGACCTACTGTTTGCACAGGGAACACTACTCAATACTCTGTAATGGCCTATATAGGGAAAAAATCTAAAAAAGAGTGGATATATGTATAACTGATTCACTCTGCTGTACACCTGAAACTAACACAACGTTGTAAATCTACTATATTCCAATAAAAACTTTTTAAAAAACCAATGAATAAAGAATCTAATGCATATAAACACAATCAGATAAATGAAAAAATGATCAAATAAACACTGTAAGGTTGGGGGGGGAATTAATTAATTAAAAATTAAAAATTAAAATGGTCCCAGGTGATTCATCTGCAGGGGGGATGGGGAGACATACTGTGAGAATCACCATTTTGCCAAACTACAGAATACTGCAAGCACGTTTTCACTCTTTCTCAATACTTTCAATCTTCCACCCTCTGGAAGCCCTGGCCCTGTTTTGAGAGGAATATAAAAGGTCTGCTTCTAGATCCCAGAAATCCAAAGTAAAGGACTTGGTGCTTACAGGTCTCAGCCATAGGAGGGGCCAAAACATATAGTCAGTCAGAGACACCCAGGCCTCATTACTTCTGCTGGCTCTGAAAACAGCAAAGATTTGAGACAAAACAGTGACAGAAGTACCTCCTCCTAAGGTCCTCTGATAATATTGTAACCTAACTCCAATTTTACAGTTGCCTTTGAATGTGTGTGTGTGTGTGTTTGTGTGTGTGTTCAGTTATACCGTACCTCCGATTAGCCTACAAAAAGTCCAAAAATGTTAGAAGACATACTGGGAAGTTCCTTTGTTGTTTGTCCTTGCCTGCCCCAAGGGTGAAAGATAGGGTGGCAGAGTTCAACTTAGAAAGCCACTCTTTGTATTAATGACCAGAGCTATCCAGCAATGAAACAAGTTGACTCAAAAAGCAGACAGTGTCACTGGGCGTATTCAAGCAAAGGCAGGATGATCACTCATCAGGACACAAAACAATTAGAATTAGAGGCAGGTTGGTGTAGATTATTAGGTGACCCTAAGGCTTGTACCAACCCAGACTCTGTGGTTCTAGGGTAGTCTGGGAAGTCAGTGAATGTACAGCTTTGCTGAAGGCTTAATAAACACATGAATTTGTTCTTATGGGCTGTAAAAATCTAACATAGGATTAGTGGGGAGGGGGGTTATCTAGCAGAACATACAGCCCCATAGCCAATCTTACTTATCTTATTTTCTAATACCCAAGTGTATTATGTAGTAGCTGCCTTATACAATATTCCAAAGTTAAGCTCAGAACTGTATTATCTCTTTCTCAAATTATACTTAAAGTTGAACTGATGGAGTATAGTAGTAGAGCAAATGGGTGCTCCAACTGAACCTAAGCAGTAATCATGAATGGGTATAACAGAAAATGCATTAGTCCCAGCACAGGGAAAAGACAAAATGGGACAGAGTGTGGAGGAGGTAAGTCACTCTTCTATGCCATCATCTCTGGGCTGGGTTCTCCTTCCCAGGCCCCTCACCCCCTACACACCAGTCACGCTTAGCCAAATTCACTTCCACGTGAGGGCTTTAGCACAATTTGCCCCCTCTACCTGACACGCTCTTCCCACATGTCTTAATAATCGGTGCCTTCTTGTCATTCAGATTTCTACTTAAACCTCATCTCATCAATGACATCAGTGACCACCCATGCCAGTGCAGGCCCACAAGTCCCTCCCTATATTCATTTTGGTACTGATCATAGCCTGATATTATCTTATTTATTTATGATCTGTTTCTCCCTATCAACTCAATAGTTCCAGTGCCTAGAGCAATGCTTCACACATAGTAAACACTCAGTAAATGTGGGTTGAATGAGTGGATGACTAAATGAATAAACACGCTTGTAAAAAACTTTCTTCTTGCAGAGTCTGCTGGGTGGCTGTGTTACTCGCGGTATTTTAAACCTAAGCCCTGACCGTAACTTACCCTTCACATCTTGGCGGCATTGATGGGAAGGGTGAAAACTAGAACTACCGCTTCAAGGCTGTAAACACTTTTCTGTCTCGCAAGGTGGAGACTCAAAAGAATGTTTGGTAGAGACCAATCTGTGATTCTGGGAAAATTGTTGGAGTAGACCTTCAGTTTATAGAACAAAGACCCTAATCATAAATACAGGTGTCTGAGACGTGTCGCACCAGGAAAACGAACTGCTCTTCTGAGAATGTAAAAGGTTGTCTGTAGGGTGGGGAGACCATGCTTCCTTTGAAGAAATGTTTCTTTTCTAAGAATGAACTTGGATGGTGCTGGGCCTACATGTTTGTGCTGGTTCCCATGGAGCAGGATTTTGTATGAAGAGAGGCATGCAGAAAATCTGTTGCTAGGACCTTGAAAATGCAGGATGTACAGACTATTTCACTTCACGGAAAAGTCAACTGGCCTGGGCTTGGTGGCACCCAATCAGAACTCTATCATTACAACCCAACTTGTGGTGCTATGGAAACCCATGTGACCCCAACTCTGAGAAAGGTTTAAGTCAATCCATCAGTCAAGCAATCAATAAGCAAGCTGTCCTTTACTTTTGGAATTCAGAAAGGGAAAATATAAGACCTCACACACACACACTTACCCACACACATATACCTCTGTATGTGTATTGTCTGTAAAAATACTGGCCTGTTACATTCTGTTGTGATGGTCTATAATCTACTCTGTGAACAGGATTGACCTCCTTCAGAAATAAACTAATCTAGGAAATAAAAAGAGCACTGGGAAACTGGACCTTGGAATGAGTTAATTAGGAAAAGCCTCCCACTGTTTGGGACTCACTGTTCTGAACCTGGACCCTGAAAAATTAACATGTTTTCAGAGTGCTCCTTACCAATTGTTTTTCTTTATAGTGAAATGACAGTATTTGTGACAATAGCATCCTAAATTATTATAATAAGCCCTTCATCCTCACAAAATAATTTGTTTCAGTCATTTGGTCATGTGATAAGTATTTGTTGAGCACCTGTTATGTGCCAGACGCCTTGTAGACACTGAAAAAACAGTGGGGAGCAAACCAGACTTTATCCCTACCCTTGAGTTGCTCACAATAGTGGGGAAAGACACGTTAGTCAAATACAACAACCCAATTTCAAATCATGAAGAGAGCAAGGAAGCCATGGAAATGTTTAACAGAGAGGTCTCTAGTCTAGGGAGCAGAGGAGGCTCTCCTAAAGAAGTAACCATTCTTGAGCCGAGATCTCAACATTGAATAGGACTACACTAGGCAAAGAGGAGGGGAAGAATATTCCAAGCACAGCGAGTAGTGTGCACAAAAGCCCTGGAGAAGAGAACATGGCACATTCAAGGACTGGCAGGTGGGCGAACAGGCTACAGATACATCGAGGTCCAGGATGAGGATGGAAACACAACGTGCAGGAGTCAAATCATGCAGGTCGGAAGGGAGGGAAGATGGCGGAAGAGTAAGACGCGGAGATCACATTCCTTCCCACAGATACAGTAGAAATACACCTACACGTGGAACTGCTCCTACAGAACACCCACTGAACGCTGGCAGAAAACGTCCAACCTCCAAAAAGGCAAGAAACTCCCCCCGTACTTGGGTAGGGCAAAAGAAAAAAGAAATAACAGAGACAAAAGAATAGGGACGGCACCTGCACCAGTGGGAGGGAGCTGTGAAGGAGGAAAGGTTTCCACGCACTAGGAGCCCCTTCGCGGGCGGAGACTGCGGGGGGAGGAGGGGGGAAGCTTCAGAGCCACGGAGGAGAGCGCAGCCACAGAGGTGCGGAGGGCAAAGCGGAGAGGTTCCCGCACAGAGGCTCGGCGCCGAGCAGCACTCACCAGCCCGAGAGGCTTGTCTGCTTGGCCGCCGGGGCGGGCGGGGCTGGGAGCTGAGGCTCGGGCTTCGGTCGGATCGCAGGGAGAGGACTGGGACTGGCGGCGTGAACACAGCCTGAAGGGGTTAGCGCACCACAGCTAGCCCGGAGGGAGTCCGGGAAAAAGTCTGCGGCTGCCGAAGAGGCAAGAGTCTTTTTCTTGCCTCTTTGTTTCGCGGCGGGCAAGGAGAGGGGATTCAGAGCGCCGCCTAAACGAACTCCAGAGAAGGGCGCGAGCCGCAGCTATCAGCGCGGATCCCACAGCAACAGGGGCGCAGAGGGAAAATCGGAGAGACTCCCGCACAGAGGCTCGGCGCCGAGCGGCGCTCACCAGCCCGAGAGGCTTGTCTGCTCCCCCGCTGGGGCGGGCGGGGCTGGGAGCTGAGGCTCGGGCTGCGGTCGGATCGCAGGGAGAGGACTGGGGCTGGCGGCGTGAACACAGCCTGAAGGGGTTGGCGCACCACAGCTAGCCGGGAGGGAGACCGGGAAAAGGTCTGCAGCTGTCGAAGAGGCAAGAGACTTTTTCTTGCCTCTTTGTTTCGCTGCGCGCAAGGAGAGGGGATTCAGAGCGCCGCCTAAACGAACTCCAGAGAAGGGCGCAAGCCACGGCGATCAGCGCGGACCCCAGAGACGGGCGTGAGACGCTGGGGCTGCTGCTGCCGCCTCCAAAAAGCCTGTGTGCGAGCACAGGTCACTCTCCACACCAACCCTCCCGGGAGCCTGTGCAGCCCGCCACTGCCAGGGTCCCGGGATCCGGGGACAACATCCCCGGGAGAAGGCACTGCGCGCCTCAGGCTGGTGCAACGTCACGCCGGCCTCTGACGCCGCAGGCTCGCCCCGCCTCCTCTGTACCCCTCCCTCCCCGCGGCCTGGGTGAGCCAGGGCCCCCGAAGCAGCTGCTCCTTTAACCCCGTCCTGTCTGGGCGGGGAACAGACGCCCTCAGGCGACCTACACGCAGAGGCGGGTCCAAATCCAAAGCTGAACCCCAGGAGCTGTGCGAACAGGGAAGAGAAGGGGAAATCTCTCCCAGCAGCCTCGGGAGCAGCGGATTAAAGCTCCACAGACAACTTGATGTACCTGCATCTGTGGAATACCTGAATAGACAACGAATCATCCCAATTTCAGGAGGTGGACTCTGGGAACAGGAGATATTAATTTTTCCCCTTTTCCTTTTTTTAGTGAGTGTATATGTATATGCTTCTGGGTGAGATTTTGTCTGTATAGCTTTGCTTTACAATAGCTTTATTTTACTTCACTATATTATAGCCTCTTTCTTTCTTTCTTTCTATTTTTTCTCCCTTTTACTCTGAGACGTGTGGACGAAAGGCTCTTGGTGCTCCAGCCAGGCATCAGGGCCGTGCCTCTGAGGTGGGAGAGCCAACTTCAGAACACTGGTCCACAAGAGACCTCCCAGCTCCACGTAATACCAAACGGCAAAAATCTCCCAGAGATCTCCATCTCAACATCAAGACCCAGCTTCACTCAACGACCAGCAAGCTACAGTGCTGGACATCCTATGCCAAACAACTAGCTAGACAGGAACACAACCCCATCCATTGGCAGAGAGGCTGCCTAAAATCATAATAAGGCCACAGACACCACAAAATACACCACCAGACGTGGACGTGCCCACCAGAAAGACAAGATCTAGCCTCATCCACCAGAACTCAGGCACTAGTTCCCTCCACCAGGAAGCCTACACAACCCACTGAACCAACCTTAGCCGCTGGGGACAGATACCAAAAACAACGGGAACTACGAACCTGCAGCCTGTGAAAAGGAGACCCCAAACACAGTAAGATAGGCAAAATGAGACGACAGAAAAACACACAGCAGATGAAGGAGCAGGCTCAAAACACACTGGACTTAACAAATGAAGAGGAAATAGGTAGTCTACCTGAAAAAGAATTCAGAATAATGATAGTAAGGATGATCCAAAATCTTGGAAATAGAATAGACAAAATGCAAGAAACATTTAACAAGGATGTAGAAGAACTAAAGAGGAACCAAGCAATGATGAAAAACACAATAAATGAAATTAAAAATACTCTAGATGGGATCAATAGTAGAATAACTGAGGCAGAAGAAAGGATAAGTGATCTGGAAGATAAAATGGTGGAAATAACTACTACAGAGCAGGATAAAGAAAAAAGAATGAAAAGAACTGAGGACAGTCTCAGGGACGTCTGGGACAACATTAAACGTGCCAACATTCGAATTATAGGGGTACCAGAAGAAGAAGAGAAAAAGAAAGGGACTGAGAAAATTTTTGAAGAGATTATAGTTGAAAACTTCCCTAATATGGGAAAGGAAATAGTTAATCAAGTCCTGGAAGCACAGAGAGTCCCATACAGGATAAACCCAAGGAGGAACACGCCAAGACACATATTAATCAAACTGTCAAAAATTAAATATAAGGAAAACATATTAAAGGCAGCAAGGGAAAAAAAACAAATAACACACAAGGGAATCCCCATAAGGTTAACATCTGATCTCTCAGCAGAAACTCTGCAAGCCAGAAGGGAGTGGCAGGATATACTTAAAGTCATGAAGGAGAAAAACCTACAACCAAGATTACTCTACCCAGCAAGGATCTCATTCAGATTCGATGGAGAAATTAAAACCTTTACAGACAAGCAAAAGCTGAGAGAGTTCAGCACCACCAAACCAGCTTTACAACAAATGCTAAAGGAAATTCTCTAGGCAAGAAACACAAGAGAAGGAAAACACCTACAATAACAAACCCAATACATTTAAGAAAATGGGAATAGGAACATACATATCGATAATTACCTTGAATGTAAATGGATTAAATGCTCCCACCAAAAGACACAGGCTGGCTGAATGGATACAAAAACAAGACCCATACATATGCTGTCTACAAGAGACCCACTTCAGACCTAGGGACACATACAGACTGAAAGTGAGGGGATGGAAAAAGATATTCCATGCAAATGGAAATCAAAAGAAAGCTGGAGTAGCAATTCTCATATCAGACAAAATAGACTTTAAAATAAAGACTATTACAAGAGACAAAGAAGGACACTATATAATGATCAAGGGATCGATCCAAGAGGAAGGTATAACAATTATAAATATTTATGCACCCAACATAGGAGCACCTCAATACATAAGGCAAATACTAACAGCCATGAAAGGGGAAATTGACAGCAACACAATCATAGTAGGGGACTTTAACACCCCACTTTCACCAATGGACAGATCATCCAAAATGAAAATAAATAAGGAAACACAAGCTTTAAATGATACATTAAACAATATGGACTTAATTGATATTTATAGGACATTCCACCCAAAAACAACAGAATACACATTTTTCTCAAGTGCTCATGGAACATTCTCCAAGATAGATCATATCTTGGGTCACAAATCAAGCCTTGGTAAATTTAAGAAAATTGAAATCGTATCAAGTATCTTTTCCGACCACAACGCTATGAGACTAGATATCAATTACAGGAAAAGATCTGTAAAAAATACAAACACATGGAGGCTACACAATACATTACTTAATAACGAAGTGATTACTGAAGAAATCAAAGGGGAAATCAAAAAATACCTAGAAACAAATGACAATGGAGACACGACGACCCAAAACCTATGGGACACAGCAAAAGCAGTGCTAAGAGGGAAGTTTATAGCAATACAAGCCTACCTCAAGAAACAGGAAACATCTCGAATAAACAACCTAACCTTGCACCTAAAGCAATTAGAGAAAGAAGAACAAAAAAACCCCAAAGCCAGCAGAAGGAAAGAAATTATAAAGATCAGGTCAGAAATAAATGAAAAAGAAATGAAGGAAACAATAGCAAAAATCAATGAAACTAAAAGCTGGTTCTTTGAGAAGATAAACAAAATTGATAAACCATTAGCCAGACTCATCAAGAGAAAAAGGGAGAAGACTCAGATCAATAGAATTAGAAATGAAAAAGGAGAAGTAACCACTGACACTGCAGAAATACAAAAGATCATGAGAGATTACTACAAGCAACTATATGCCAATAAAATGGACAACCTGGAAGAAATGGACAGATTCTTAGAAATGCACAAACTGCCGAGACTGAACCAGGAAGAAATAGAAAATATGAACAGACCAATCACAAGCACTGAAATTGAAACTGTGATTAAAAACCTTCCAACAAACAAAAGCCCAGGACCAGATGGCTTCACAGGCGAATTCTATCAAACATTTAGAGAAGAGCTAACACCTATCCTTCTCAAACTCTTCCAAAATATTGCAGAGGGAGGAACACTCCCAAACTCATTCTACGAGGCCACCATCACCCTGATACCAAAACCAGACAAAGATGTCACAAAGAAAGAAAACTACAGGCCAATATCACTGATGAACATAGATGCAAAAATCCTCAACAAAATACTAGCAAACAGAATCCAACAGCACATTAAAAGGATCATACACCATGATCAAGTGGGGTTTATCCCAGGAATGCAAGGATTCTTCAATATACGCAAATCAATCAATGTGATACACCATATTAACAAATTGAAGGAGAAAAACCATATGATCATCTCAATAGATGCAGAGAAAGCTTTTGACAAAATTCAACACCCATTTATGATAAAAGCCCTGCAGAAAGTAGGCATAGAGGGAACTTTCCTCAACATAATAAAGGCCATATATGACAAACCCACAGCCAACATTGTCCTCAATGGTGAAAAACTGAAACCATTTCCACTAAGATCAGGAACAAGACAGGGTTGCCCACTCTCACCACTATTATTCAACATAGTTCTGGAAGTCCTAGCCACAGCAATCAGAGAAGACAAAGAAATAAAAGGAATCCAAATCGGAAAAGAAGAAGTAAAGCTGTCACTATTTGCAGATGACATGATACTATACATAGAGAATCCTAAAGATGCTACCAGAAAACTCCTAGAGCTAATCAATGAATTTGGTAAAGTAGCAGGATACAAAATTAATGCACAGAAATCTCTTGCATTTCTATACACTAATGACGAAAAATCTGAAAGTGAAATTAAGAAAACACTCCCATTTACCATTGCAACAAAAAGAATAAAATATCTAGGAATAAACCTACCTAAGGAGACAAAAGACCTGTATGCAGAAAATTATAAGACACTGATGAAAGAAATTAAATATGATACAAATAGATGGAGAGATATACCATGTTCCTGGATTGGAAGAATCAACATTGTGAAAATGTCTCTACTACCCAAAGCAATCTACAGATTCAATGCAATCCCTATCAAACTACCACTGGCATTTTTCACAGAACTAGAACAAAACATTTCACAATTTGTATGGAAACACAAAAGACCCCGAATAGCCAAAGCAATCTTGAGAACGAAAAATGGAGCTGGGGGAATCAGGCTCCCTGACTTCAGACTATATTACAAAGCTTCAGTAATCAAGACAGTTTGGTATTGGCACAAAAACAGAAATATAGATCAATGGAACAGGATAGAAAGCCCAGAGATAAACCCACACACATATGGTCAACTTATCTTTGATAAAGGAGGCAAGCATATACAGTGGAGAAAAGACAGCCTCTTCAATAAGTGGTGCTGGGAAAATTGGACAGGAACATGTAAAAGTATGAAATTAGAACACTCCCTGACACCATGCACAAAAATAAACTCAAAATGGATTAAAGACCTAAGTGTAAGGGCAGACACTATCAAACTCTTAGAGGAAAACATAGGCAGAACACTCTATGACATACATCACAGCAAGATTCTTTCTGACCCAGCTCCCAGAGAAATGGAAATAAGAACACAAATAAACAAATGGGACCTAATGAAACTGAAAAGCTTTTGCACAGCAAAGGAAACCATAAACAAGACCAAAAGACAACCCTCAGAATGGGAGAAAATATTTGCAAATGAAGCAACTGACAAAGGATTAATCTCCAAGATTTACAAGCAGCTCATGCAGCTCAATAACAAAAAAACAAACAACCCAATCCAAAAATGGGCAGAAGATCTAAATAGACATTTCTCCAAAGAAGATATACAGATGGCCTACAGACACATGAAAGAATGCTCAACATCATTAATCATTAGAGAAATGCAAATCAAAACTACAATGAGATATCATCTCACACCGGTCAGAATGGCCATCATCAAAAAATCTAGAAACAATAAATGCTGGAGAGGGTGTGGAGGAAAGGGAACACTCTTGCACTGTTGGTGGGAATGTAAATTGATACAGCCACTATGGAGAACAGTATGGAGGTTCCTTAAAAAACTACAAATAGAACTACCATACGACCCAGCAATCCCACTACTGGGCATATACCCTGAGAAAACCATAGGTCAAAAAGAGTCATGTACCAAAATGTTCATTGCAGCTCTATTTACAATAGCCAGGACATGGAAGCAACCTAAATGTCCATCGACAGATGAATGGATAAAGAAGATGTGGCACATATATACAATGGAATATTACTCAGCCATCAAAAGAAATGAAATGGAGGTATTTGTAATGAGGTGGATGGAGTTAGAGTCTGTCATACAGAGTGAAGTAAGTCAGAAAGAGAAAAACAAATACAGTATGCTAACACATATATATGGAATCTAAGGGAAAAAAAAAAAAAAAAAAAAGGCCATGAAGAACCTAGTGGCAAGACGGGAATAAAGACACAGACCTACTAGAGAATGGACTTGAGGATATGGGGAGGGGGTGGGGTGAGATGTGACAGGGTAAGAGAGCGTCATGGACATATATACACTACCAAATGTAAAATAGATAGCTAGTGGGAAGCAGCCGCATAGCACAGGGAGATCAGCTCGGTGCTTTGTGACCACCTAGAGGGGTGGGATGGGGAGGGTGGGAGGGAGGGAGATGCAGGAGGGAAGAGAAATGGGAACATATTGTATATGTATAACAGATTCACTTTGTTATAAAGCAGATGCTAACACACTATTGTAAGGCAATTATACTTCAATAAAGATGTTTGAAAAAAAAAAAAAATCATGCAGGTCTGTGGGTCATGGTAGAGATCTTTGCCTTTATTCTGAGATCATGAGAAGATTTGGAGGGCTTTGGAAGGGTCATTCTGGTACAGGGCGGGGGTTCCATTGGAGAAGGCAACATGTGACCCAGGAGAAGCATTTAGATGGACCAGTCATTAAGTGATGGTCTCTCAGCTCAAATCAATTCTTCTATACTCTGCATTGTGATGCTGAGGTTAGGAGTCTGAAAACTACGTTTCTACTTTTGACAACTGGATCCATTTAGGCTCTTGCCAATAGAGGCTCTAGAAGGAGACTGCAAGGCTGAAGCAGGAAGAAGGGACTTGCTCTTCTCCATCTGGCCCATGTTTGTGTGAACATCACCCCAGGGCACCGCGGCAGCAGCAGTGCCTTCCATTAGCATCAGCTGAATCCACTTTGCAATTTTTTTCTAAGATGTGCAGAGCTAGTTTCATTACCCCTACCCGCACTCCCCAGAGACAGCAGCCCTAACTGACTGGAGACCCCTCCTCAGAGGTCTGGGTTCCAGGCGTACAAGGCTCCTCCTGTACGTTTCTAAGTTTTAGTCTTTTTTTTTTTTTTTTAATTATTAGCACCTTTAATTATTATTTATTTATTTTTTTGGCTGTGTTGGGTCTTCGTTTCTGTGCTAGGGCTTCCTCTAGTTGCAGCAAGTGGGGGCCACTCTTCATCGCGGTGTGCGGGCCTCTCACTATCGCGGCCTCTCTTGTTGCGGAGCACAGGCTCCAGACGCACAGGCTCAGTAATTGTGGCTCACGGGCCCAGCTGCTCCGCGGCATGTGGGATCTTCCCAGACCAGGGCTCGAACCTGTGTCCCCTGCATTGGCAGGCAGATTCTCAACCACTGCGCCACCAGGGAAGCCCTAAGTTTTAGTCATTTTAACCTCTTTTTCTTGTTTCCCCTGCCCCAGGGGTGGTCGTTGCTGTTGCTGCCTCCATGATACATTAGAGTTCTCTTTTTGCTTCTCAATTACCTAGGTCACATCATTATGCCTGGTTAACAATTCTTTATGTTAAATTCTCTCTGTCCAAATAGTGTGGTTTCTGTCCCCCTACTGGACCCTGGCAGATACAGGGAGCTACCGTAGCAGACAGTTAGAGGTTTAGAGAGCAAGGAAAATGGGGAAACATAGCTTTTTACTTGAAGTTTCTATTCCTACTTGATTGCTCCATAATTGATTTGGTCTTTAAGATTATGAGGAGAGGGTCTGTCTTCTTGTGAGTAATTGGTAGAAACTAGGTTCAAAAAAGGTACCTAATAAATATTTATTGAATTCATTTAAATGGGCTTTATAAGAGTTTAAAAGTTCTCAAGGAACATCTTTATAATTTCTAATTTATTCCACCGTCTTCTAAATTTATTCTACCATCTTTCTAAACATATATGTTTAGAAATATGTATGTCTAGAAATCAAAGTCTGGAAAGATATAATTGCCCAGTTGACTGTACTAAAATAAATGGGAATATTGTCTAATAATTTTAATGCCAGATTTCGTAAAACACCCTTGAATCCTACTTATTGATATGAGGCACAAGTTATTTTGCCCAGCTTGATAACAGATTCCCTTTCAAAGACTATTTCCTCAGCAGAAATGAAACACACGGACGTTGTTTGATTTAAGGTACATATTTAAATGCCTTGGGAGAATAAAAGCCACGAGCTTTCATTTATCTGGATTATGAAAAAGCAGCCTAACATCCCCAATGCTATTAATAAAATATTTAAACTGTGCAATACCTCTATGAAAATGTTAATTATTCTTCAAAGAATATAACTTTTATTAAATTTTTATTTCAATTTAATTTAAAATTGCAATGATTTCTTTTAATGTTTGTGTCGTTGTACTTGTCAAGGCTATCAATTCACAGAATCACTACTCTATGTCAAGTTAGCCAATTTTTTTTTCCTTGAAATATCTAAATTTTCTATTAGAAAATTAGTCTATTAGATTCTAGCTCATCTTTCCATATTATAGTATTTCAAGCCACATGATTTTCTCTTATCAGTTGTGAAGTCCTATCGATTTTACCTTCTCAGTTCTTTCACATCCATACACTTCTATCAGTTTCTTCTTGCATTGCCCTGGTTGGCCTTTGTTACCTCTTACTTGGACTATTGCAGTAGCTTCCTAAATAGGACTGCCAAATTTAGCAAATAAAAATACAGGTAACTCAATTAAATATGAATTTCAGATAAACTACAAATACTTATTTTGGTACAAGCATGTCCCAAATATTGCACGGGACATTCTTAAACTTAAAAAAAATATTTTTTGCTTATCTGAAATTTAAATTTAACTGGACACCTTGTATTTATCGGCAATCCTACTCTTAACTCAGGTTTTTATTCTCTCCTTGTTCCAATTCACCTTTTATATATTTCTACATATATCTAAAAAAGTACTTCTGATAATATCACACCATCACTACTACCCTTTCTCTGCTTTTAATTTTTCAGGCAAAAGGAAGTCATTGATGATTTAAAAATACAGGCACCTTACCGTAGCATTCAAGACTATCACAGTTTCCACTCAAAATGACATTTTGGCATTTTAACTTCATTGTTCTCAAATGAATTTCTGCTATTCACTGACCCCATAACTCCATGTTTTCCTGTTTCCATGTCTTGTCAACATGGGCCAACTTTTAGAATATCTTTTTACCATTAAAAAACATTTCAGAAACAAAGAGTAATACTACCTATACAGAAAGCACTCAATAAATATTTATTTTTTAATTGTAATTGTAAAATTATAATTATCAGCATTGTCTTGAGACTCCAAGCAAAAAAAGGAAAATGGATGAGATTTTTTTTTAATTGAAGCAAAATAATAATCCAATTCTTATTGCACATTTACTATTTTGAACCCAAAAGCTCCAACCTGGAAAAGGATGTAATACTCTATAATAAATGTGAACACTATTGTGGAAACTAACAATGCTAAATCCTTGACACATGAGAAATCAATTAGAGTTATCTAAAATGGAAAAACCTGGCATCTATAGGTTAATGAAAACACCCCACCCATACCCAAAATGCTGCTCCAAAAATAAGCTATAGTTGCTTTCTACTTTCTACTATCCTTGAGTCACCATTTGTTCTTTCTATTTATATTGAAGAACCCTTTTGAATTTCTGAGAGTTTGTCCTTTATTCTAAAATTTGGGTATTTAGCTTGAACTCATATGAAATACATATTTTAATTTTGCAAGTGTGGTTTAAAAAAAAGAATAAATAAAATAATCTCAAACATCCCAAATAGATTTTATTATAAGTTTATACACACACACACACACACACACACACACACTCACTCACACAAGCCATCAGGACCCAGCTTTTACATTAATTTCCAGCTGGGTGTATTAGGAAGGGTAGATATTAACTTTATTTTTAATGGCCCTTTTAAATTTTTTTTGAAAGAAAAGCATTTTTATTTATTTTATTTATTTATTTATTTTTGGCCACACCACATGTGGCATGTGGGATCTTAGTTCCCCAACCAGGGATCGAACCCACTCCCCCTGCATTGGAAGCATGGAGTCTTAACCACTGGACCACCAGGGACGCCCCTGTATTTTTTTAATTGAAGTATAGTTGACCTACAATGTTGTGTTAATGGTCCTTTTTAAACACTAGTAACAACAGTGCTTGCATTATGCTTTCCTTCCCCCATAATACCAACTTGCATGGAAACTTAAGGTGAGAAAAGAGGTTGGCTTCTGAGAAATGATATAAAACAACTTACAGTACCTGAGTTCAATGACTCAAGATGGTGAGGTAGAAACAACCTACTTCTCCTTGACCTCTAGTTTTACCAGTTTACACATTTCCAAGTACTCTACATAGATGCTTAACAACCTGCTTCCTTCGCCAATCTTCAAAAAATCTCTCTCCCACTTTGAGAACAGTTAAATTGCTTCTGTATTAAGAACACCAGATGCTAGTCATAATGGAAGCCCTGGCATCCTCGAAGTGTTTGGGAGAATGAAGCATGGGCGTGGTTAAGGGTGAGACCTCAGACAACTGGGAAATGACTCTGGTTCTTACCAGGGTCATTCAGTCCCCACGATAATGAATGGATGAGCCAGCACCTTCCCCTACTAGAGCTGCTGAGTTGGCCTCCAGGAAATGAAATGTCTCCACCAACACCAAACCCCAAACTAATGAGAGGAGCAGCGCTTCTGGCGTTAATCATACCCCCGCTCAGCTCTATGGAAACAAGACTGCTGGCTTGCAAAGAAGCCAGAAATAACACTTCCTCTACTGGTTCAGGCAAGAGCTGACAGACATGTTGAGAGGTTACCGGGTTCCTGCTTCTCTACCTAGAGCTACGTCTTATTTACAAAGCATTTTGGAGACTTGTACTTTTGGTTGGAGAAGGGAAAAAGAGTGCCAAGAAGAGAACTGTAAAATCATAGGCATTACTGTGCCCCCAGTGTGAACACTGTGCCTGGCACAAATTAAGAGCTCACTGAGTGGGTGCTGGAGCTGGCTGCCCCCGGCCCATGGAGCCAGCGTTTAGCCTCGTTTCTCAACTCCCAATTCAGTGACACCATGTGGTTAGTTTGAAATTAGCTGCGGTGGGAGTATGTAGCCCCTGGCCATCTGCAATGCTACGAGTCCTCCTCCTCTCCTTCCCCAGAGAGCCGGTTGTTAACCATTTATCAGCTCAGTTAATGCTTATTGCTGAAATGTATGGATTGCTTATTGTATTCCAGGGATTTTTACATATACCATCTCACTTGATCATCACAACGTTAAAAGCTGAATATAATGGGCAGATATTAGTGTAAAGTAGCTGTGATATCTGTCATCCCTCAGAGAGCCAGTGTTCACTATCATTGCCTTCATTCCACTACACAGATGAAGAGACAGTGGCTCACGTGATGAAGTAATTGGTCCGAGGTCATCCAGCCAATATGGGCTATTGAACCAATACTGGGGACTTGAACCAAGGCTGGCTGAAATGAAAGCCTCTGGAGGCTTTGTCACACACACCACTGCCTGAACAGGGCAAAGCCAGCAGGGCACTGATCTGCGCTCTATAGCGATATTACACAAAGAATAAGAAAGTTGAGCTCTTAGTTCTCAGTTTATTTGTTAGAAGCAGCACTGCCTTGCCCTTGGAACCAAGCAAGCAGCGCCCCTACCCTGGCCCATTTCGGGAGCACCTGTGCTTTGGAATGCCTTCCTTGAGCTCCTCTCCGGTGCCTGGGAATACCCAGAATCAGCAGTACCATCCAGGCAGGAGCACAAACAGGGACCTATGTTGGCCCATCCCTGCTTCTCCCTTCGGGGATGTTCTTCCACATTCCAGCCCTCTACCCCAACCCCTGCACCCACCTGGGGAGGGGACCACATGGCCCAAGGAGCTCTGAGATCATGCTCATGGGTAGTGCCAGGCCCCATGGCCAAGGTTCGTTCCAAGAAGGTGGACTGCTAAGTGGATTGTTCCTGCTGGCCAGTGGGGTATTTCTTTCATGGGTCCTTACAGTTATTGAGCTGCCAGAACGGTGCTGACATCCTAATTTGGGATGAAGCTTATTCATATCAGACACAGGATGAATTCAGCATTTAGGACAACCAGCAATCCTTGTGGTAGGCAGAGTGATGGCCTCCAAAGATGTACATAATCCAACCTGGAACCTCGAAATCTGTTATGTTATATGGCAGAAGGGACTGTGCAGATATAATTAAGGTACAGACCTTAATTAGGGAGAGTAGTCTGGATTATCCAGGTGGGCCCAATCTAACCACATGAGCCCTTAAGAGCAGAGCACTTTCTCTAGCTGGAAGCGGAAATGAGGCAGAAGGGAAAATCAGAGAGATTCAAAGCATGAGAAAGACTCAGCCTGCTGCTGCTGGCATTGATAATGGATTAAAAGGGGGCCACAAGCCAAGGAACGCAGGTGGCCTCTAGGAGCTGAGAATGACACCTGGTTGACAGCCAGCAAGGAAATGGGAACCTCATTCCTGTAACCACATGGAACTGAATTTTGCCAACAATCTGAATGAGCTTGTAAGCAGATGCATCCCTAGAGCCTCCAGAAGGGAACACAGCCCTGTCCACACCTTGACTTTGGCCTTGTGAAATCTGGAACAGAGAACCAGCTGAGCCATGTGTACCCAGACTTCTGACCCATATGACTGTGAGATAATAGATGAGTTATTTTAAGCCACGGATATGTAGTAATTTGTTATGGCAGCAATAGAAAACAAATACAGACCACTGGTTTGAGCCACGTGTGCAGGCCGGTACATGGGCTCTAATCTGTCCACATCCTGACCAAAGTGCTGCCTCTGGCTACAGCACTGAGGGAAGCAGGATGGGGGCAGGCGTGCTTTAGGCTGTGCACCCCTCCCCCCCCACAGTCCCCCCTCTCACCACAGGCTCTTCCAAGTGATGTCCCCCCTGCCTACAATTGGTTGGTGACCTCATGCTCTCCTGGGTCAGTGTTAAGCTGTGCCTGGCATGGGACACCCATTCCTTATATGAATAAGACCACACTCTTCTCCACCTGCCCACGATCACTTCACCTCTCCTCCCAGCTTGGGTGGTATATGAAAGAGGGAGGTACAGTCATCATGGAAGAAGATCACGTTGCAGGAATGCAATGATAATGATCTAACAATTTCAAAAGAATATGTGATTGGAAGATAACGCTATTCCACCTTATGCTACAAAATTCTGAACATGGCCAAAAACCAAATTATCGTTCACATTTTCCTGTGCGCTCTGAGTATGACTTGCATTTGTGATTATCCTCAGAGAGGTCCAGTAACAATCTCAGACACAGGCACTGGAAGCCAGTATTCACAGGCAGCCTGATGGACGAGGCAGTATCATGACTAAAGCCGTAATCAGCATTAAGTAAATGAAATGAAGGGATGGCAGAGGCTGGAAGATCTAGACTATTTCAATACAAACAGGTTCTGAAGAACCATGGCACTGTGATAACAGCGTTGTACCTTTTCCTCGTGGAGGATATGAAATTATCCAGGAACAGTGCATTTGACAACAAACAGGTGGTTGCCAGACCTAAGCAAGGATCTTCATGTGCATTAACCGGACAGTAAGTAAATCCATAAGTACCTCTTCTCTACCCACTGTTCTGTATCTTCATTGACAAATCATATGGGCCTCACGTGGATTCATATATTTTTGTGATATGTTTTTATTTAAGTCATATATATAGACAGGGACCCTGGAAGAAAAATTTGCCCAGACCCCTGCATACCCCAAGGCAAACTTGGCATTGTTAAACCCTTCAGCAAAACGGTGGTGACTGGCTGATTGTTCCCCTCCATGAAATACTTGATCGCTGACCCTCAGCCGGAACTCCCCTCACGTCCTGGACAACGAGTGGAGGCAGCAACATGGAGCAGAGGCAGGGGCTTCTCCCAAGCCCACCGCCACCCTGCCTGGCATGGAACCCACATCACGCCTCTCGGTCACCCCGTGTACATCCCCCCACTCCCCCATTAACTGTTGGGGGACTCCCCATGTTCCCTGCCTGCATAAATAGGGGGTGGTGTGTCATAGGCAAGACACTCAACATAGGACCTCCCCATGGTCCTGACCACTGGTCTTTTTTTTTTTTTTTTAATTAATTTATTTATTTTTGGCTGCATTGGGTTTTCGTTGCTGCACGCGGGCTTTCTCTAGTTGCAGCGAGCAGGGGATACTCTTCGTTGGGGTATGCGGGCTTCTTACTGTGGTGGCTTCTCTTGCTGCGGAGCATGGGCTCTAGGCACACGGACTTCAGTAGTTGTGGCACAGGGGCTCAGAATCATCTTCTCCAAAGTCCACACACTGCATGTTAGGATACTGAGGCCCAGTCAGTTCCTCAAGTCTCCACAGGGCAGACCCAGGGGTCTGCACCCAGGGATGGCAGATGGTAAAAGGATATGAGCTACAGAAGGTGGTGGTTAAGGGCTTGAGCTCTGGGATCAGATTGTTTGAAACTATAGTTCAGTTTTTCCATAAGAAAAATGAGCATAATATTGGGTTGGCTAAAAGGTTCGTTCGTTTTTTTCCGTAGGATGGCTCTAGTAGCACTTAGTTGTCTTTAACTTCATTCAAAACAATTTTGTTAGATTGTATTGTGACAGCTGTCATATCAGAGTGCATTTTTTAAAAAGTTATCAAAATTGGTGAATTTTTGTGTAGCCATTCTAGTATTGAAGATGGAAGAAAAAGAGCAACATTTTCGGCATCTTATGCTTTATTATTTCAAGAAAGGTAAAAATGAAACCGAAATGCAAAAAAAAATTTGTGCAGTGTATGGAGAAGGTGCTGTGACTGATCGAATGTGTCAAAAGCGCTTTGCAAAGTTTTGTGCTGGAGATTTCTCACTAGACGATGCTCCACGGTCAGGTAGACCACTTGAAGTTGATAGCGATCAAATCGAGACATTAATTGAGAATAATCAATGTTATACCACGCAGGAGATAGCCGACATACTCAAAATATCCAAATCAAGCGTTGAAAATCATTTGCACCACCTTGGTTATGTGAATCACTTTGATGTTTGGGTTCCACATAAGTGAAGCGAAAAAACCTTCTTGACTGTATTTCCGCATGCAATTCTCTACTGAAACGTAACGAAAACGTTCCATTTTTAAAACAAATTGTGACGGGTGATAAAAATTGGATACTGTACAATAATGTGGAACGGAAGAGATCGTGGGGCAAGCGAAATGAACCACCACCAACCACACCAAAGGCCGGCCTTCATCCAAAGAAGGTGAGGTTGTGTATATGGTGGGACTGGAAGGGAGTCCTCTATTACGAGCTCCTTCCGGAAAACCAAACGATTAATTCCAAAAAGTGCTGCTCCCAATTAGACCAACTGAAAGCAGCACCCGATGAAAAGCATCTGGAATTAGTCAACAGAAAATGCATAATCTTCCATCAGGATAACACAAGACTGCATGTTTCTTTGATGTCCAGGCAAAAACTGTTACAGCTTGGCTGGGAAGTTCTGATTCATCCACCGTATTCACCAGACATTACACCTTTGGATTTCCATTTATTTTGGTCTTTACAAAATTCTCTTAATGGAAAAATTTTCAATTCCCTGGAAGACTGTAAAAGACACCTGGAAGAGTTCTTTGCTCAAAAACATAAAAAGTTTTTGGAAGAACTTTTGAAGTTGCCTGAAAAATGGCAGAAGGTAGTGGAACAGAACAGTGACTACGTTGTTCACAAAGTTCTTGGTGAAAATGAAAAATGTGTCTTTTGTTTTTATTTAAAAACCAAAGGAACTTTTTGGCCAACCCAATAATAATAGTGCCTAACTCATAAAGTTGTTATGAAAATTACATGAGAAAATATATGCAAATGGTTTAGGACAATGCCTCGTGCCTAGACAGCACTAAATTCACATCACTCATGCTACTATATAAGGCTGCCTCACTGGTCAAGCAAGTTTCACCTAACTCTACACCTAAGCCAGTGCACAGCAGAGGAAGGTCATTCAACAGGCATGAGTGTGAACCTGCTACGTGCCACATACTATGCTGGTCCCTGGGGGAGTCTGCACAAAGACTTCACAAGATTACAGACACAGATGGTAGGAGCTGCCACACTCCAGCCTAGAGGCCATGCTTGCATGTAAAACATGTGGTCCTTCCTCCTGCTGATGTTATCCTTAAACTCACTGCAACCTGTCTTCTGACCGTGGTACTTCCTTGCTCTTGCTAGGGTCACAGGATTGCCAAATTCAGAGAATGCATGTCTACTCTTATCTTTATTGATATTTGTCTTTCTTTAAACCATCCTTGAAACTCCCTCCTCTCTTGGAGTATTAGTCTACTCGAGTTGCCATAACAAAATACCACAGGCTGGGTGGCTCAAACGACAGACATTTGCTTTCTCATAGTTCTGGAGGCTGGATCTCCAAGATCAAGGTGCTGGCAGGGTTGGTTCCGGTTTGGCCTCTCTTCCTGACTTAAAGATGACACTATCTCTCTGAGTCCTGACATAGCCTCTTCTCTGTGCATGCAGAGAATGAGAGAGAAATCTCTGGTGTCTCTTCCTCTTCTTATAAAGACACCAGTCCTATTGGATTAGGGTCCCATCCTTATGACCTCCTTTAACCTTAACTGTCTCTTTAAGGTCTATCTCTAAATACAGTCCATTGGAAGTTAGGGTTTCAACATACAAATTTTGGGGGGTGGGTGACACAATTCAGTCCATAACACTTTGCTTCCATAACATGACTCTCTCATGGTTCCCTCCTACCTCTCTGACCACTTGTTTGCAACTTCTCTGCAGTCCTTTCCATTCTTCTTCCTCTAAATGCTGGAGTTCCCCCAGAATTCCACTGTCTGACTCCTTCTCTTTGCCCCACCCCCACCCCAATACACATTCCTTGAGCAATCACACTTATATGCATGGTTTTCATTATCATAGCCATGTAAGATGGTGCCCAAATCTATATCTCAAGCCCAGATTTCTCTCCTAGCTCCACATCTGTATACTCAACTACCTGTTGGCTGTTTTTTATGATGTCTTACAGAAATGTCAAACTTCCCAAGGCTAAGCATCTTCCCACATCAACCTACTGCTTCTGGGTTTCCTGCCCCATCATCTAAACTAGAAATCTGGAGTTATCTCTGATCCTTTCTTCTTCATGTATTGTACAATCCACGAGAACAAGGAAGACATCTCTCTTGTTGTACCCTGTATTTCCAGAATTTACTACAGTACTTGCTTTAAAGCAGGCACTCATTAACACTATGAATAAAATTAAAATTTAACCCAGTCATAGACATATATAAATATAGTCAACTGGTCTTTGACAAAGGATCAAAGGCAATACAATGGAGCAAAGACAATATTTTCAACAAATGGTGCTGGAACAACTGGACATTCACAGGCAAAAAAAAAAAAAGGAAAAAAATACTCTAGACACAAACCTTATGCTCTTCATGAAAAATAACTCAAAATGGATCATAGACCCAAATGTAAAACTCCAAACTATAAAACTCCTAGTAGATAACATAGGAGACAACCTAGGGTATGGCATCTTGGGTATGGTAATGACTTTTTAGACACAACACCAAAGGCACAATACATGAAAGAAATAATTGATAAGCTAGACTTCATTAAAATTTAAAACTTCTGCTCTGTGAAATACAATGTCAAAATAACGAGAAGACAAGCCACAGACTGGGAGAAAATATTTGCAAAAGACACATCTGATAAAGTACTGTTCTCCAAAATACATGAAGAACTCTTTTTTTTTTTTTTTTTTAAGGGCTTGGGTGCTCTTATAGCTACTTTATTTATTTATTTATTTATGACTGTGTTGGGTCTTCGGTTCGTGCGAGGGTTTTCTCTAGTTGCGGCAAGCGGGGGCCACTCCTCATCGCGGTGCGGGGACCGCTCTTCATCGCGGTGCGCGGGCCTTTCACTATCGCGGCCCCTCCCGTTGCGGGGCACAGGCTCCAGACACGCAGGCTCAGTAGTTGTGGCTCACGGGCCCAGCTGCTCCGTGGCATGTGGGATCTTCCCAGACCAGGGCTCGAACCCGTGTCCCCTGCATTAGCAGGCAGATTCTCAACCACTGCGCCACCAGGGAAGCCCATGAAGAACTCTTAAAAGCTAACAATAAGAAAATGAACAATCCAATTTAAAAATGGGCCAAAGCCCTTCACAGACACCTCATCAAAGAATATATACAGATGGCAATAAACATACGAAAAGATGTTCCCTACCATATGTCATCAGGAAAGTGCAAACTAAAGCAACAAGATACCACTACACAATTAAAATAGCCAAAATCCAGAACTCTGACAACAGCAAATGCTGGTGAGGATGTGGAGCAACAGGAACTCTCATTCATTGCTGGTGGGAATGCAAAAGGGTGCAGCCACTTTAGAAGACAGTTTGGTGACCTTCTTACAAAACTAAACATACTCTGACCATATGATCCAGCAATCATACTCCTTCTTATTTACCCAAAGTAGTTGGAAACTGTGTGTCCACACAAAAATCTACCCATTAATATTTATAGCAGCTTTATTCATAACTGCTAAAACTTGGAAGCAACCAAGATATCCTCCAGTATGTGAGTGGATAAATAAACTGTGGTACATCCAGACAATGGCTATGATTCAGTACTGAAAAGAAATGAGCTATCAAACCATGAAAAGACATGAAGGAAGCATAAGTGTATATTACTAAGTGAAAGAAGCCAATCTGAAAAGGCTAAATACTGTATAATTTCAACTATATGACATTCTGGAAAAGGCAAAACAATGGAGACAATAAAAAGATCAGTGGCTGCCAGGGAGTAGGAAGGAGGAGGGATGAATAGATGGGGCACTGAGGATTTGGAGGGCAATGGAAATACTCTATATAACACTGTAATAATGGGTACATGTCATTACACGTTTGTCCAAAACCATAGAATACACACCAAGAGTGGACCCTGATGTAAACTATAGGCTTTGGATAATAATGTGTCAACATAGGTTCACTGGTGTAATAAATGTACCACTCTGGAGGGGGATGTTGATAATGGGGAGGCTGTGCATGTGTGGGGGAGGGGTATATGGGAAATCTCTGTATTTCCTCTTAATGTTGCTATAAACCTGAAACTACTCTAAAATACTTTTAAAAAATTAATGGATCCCTCATTCATCAGATCCCATCAGTCACCAGGTTTTGTTGAATCTACTCTCCAAGTGGCTCTCAAATCTGCACC